>NC_073392.1:41071590-41198157 GCF_028641065.1 Leucoraja erinaceus | reverse complement strand
CTCTCTAGCTCTTTAAACATCTCTTTTAGCTTGGTGACCAGAACTGCACTCGATATCCAGTTGCGATCTAGTCAAGGTTTTGTGCAATTGGAGTAAAATGTTGTTACTTCCTCATTCAGTATCCCACCATCTGAAGACCACCTTCTCGTTATCTACTTGCTCTGCCACCTCAAGGTGGTCTTCCAAAATCCCAAATTCCTCAGTTCTTAAATTCATGGTATTGGACTACTGTATGTGTCTTATTTGCAAACGCAACATACCAAGACCGATGGGGCAGTGTTGGAGTATCCATTGGCACAGGTTAACCCAAAGTCAATGCTTATCACGTTCAATCGCCCCCGCAGTGTGACTGACAGACTGTTCCTCAAGGGACGGGGTCCGCTTACGGCAGGGAGGTACGCAGACAAGAGTTGTTTGTTGTTTCCAGGAACAGCTTTTTCTCCTGTTTGGCCAATTTACAAAGCTAACCTCGCTCGCCCCGTTTTCCCGATCGCAGCGGCAATTAAAACATTCGGCTCTACCATAATATAAATAGTGTGTTTCCCCCGATTTCACTGATCATATTATATCCATTTACATTGTGGCAAACAGCGAGAACTACCTAGCTATGCAAGCAAGATATATGTTTCGAATGGCGTATCGTGTGGCCTGAAATGAGAGTTCTGCTGCACACCAGTTTAATGGGACATTTGTTGGCATTAAACCGTTTTTCGTTTCTAGCTCTCTCTTCCTCATCTGCCTGTACAAACATAAATGACACCATCAACACCATTACCCCTTTCCTTACTGTTGCACACTGCAATCACTAAGCAGTGAACCAACAGTGGCATTGGCTTTCCAGGTGCACGGCGCACGAATACTCCTCCGAGTGAATTGATACTAAAGTCATCGCACATGTAGAAACTGTGCTGTCAGGGGAGAGGCTATAGAATTACCAAGGTGAATACATGCTGGAGTCTCTCATGCTCGAAGTAATCTTCTTCCTACCCATGAACATGATGCTAACGCAACCCATTCTTGGGCTAGCGGCGTACTGGGTCCGGAACACCATGGGAACGTCGGAGTCTTGTAATGGCCAATGTTGGGGTATGATCGAGTGGTAATTCCTTGTGGTCATACGGTCCTCACCTGACTGCGACCAACAGTCCTCGGGACATATGTGAAACACAAGTTCTGGAGCATGGAAAGTTCCCATTCAAACGCCATGCGAAAACAACGACCCATCCTCCAGGACTGGCAAACACTGGCCAAACGGAGTAGTGGAAAAGGTCAAAATCTCCTTCGGGTAAGACATGATCCATCAATACCACTACAACGCCCCATCGGAATCACTGCAAACCGTCTGTCTTTGATTATGACTCTGCGCTAACTAGGAGAAAGCTAGCATTCTGGTGAACAAAATACTAAATCAGGACTCTATTCAAACAGTATAAATATGTACTATGAATTCCCGGCTGAGTCACAGCTAGTGATACCACAATGGATGTTAACATGCCATGAACCTCAACTCTCCATATTACAAAATATGTACGCTAGCGCTTGTCACATCAGAATCCCCTGGAGAACGGAATAGATCATTTTGTTCAAGTAGGGACTCCGTCTTGAGACTGATTGGTAAAGTGGGAAGCAAGAAGAAGAAACTACAAAAGAGCGTGTTTGGATGTATAGTGAACAAACACTGCCCGAGGAGGAATTTAGGCAGGGACTATCACCCAACATTTAGAAACAGTTTAGAGCAGGGCATGGATAGACAGGTTTGGAGGGATATGGTTAAACGCTGGGCACAGACTGTTGTAGCTCGGACATGTTGGCAAGTGTGGCTAATGTCCCCCTGGCCTGTTCTGCAACGACTGTATCACTCGGTTAATTGCGCTATTGGGCAACTTATAATGTCTTTTTATACTTCTTGTTATATATCTAGTTTCTAATGGTATATGGAACATAGAACATAGAATTAGCGGTTAGAGGAGTAGGCACCTTCGGCCCCTCGCTTGGACGCTCACCGCCATTCAATAGGATCATGGCTTGAATCATCCCACTCCAGTTCTCCCGTACCTTCCTTCTCTCCATACCCCCTGATCGCCCTATGGACGGGGTTACCTGTGAGACGCCCAAGGCCCTATGATTCTCACTTCCCTCGTAAATATAGCCAATTGAACTTGCCATCACCAAGCTACCTCTGGTGCAGAGAGTTTCCAGAGGATCCACCATTCACTGTGTAAGAAAAAGTTGCTCCTCTGCTCATCTCGGTTGTTTAAGGATTTCCCCTGTATCCTTAAGCGGTGACTTCCTGGACTTCCCTAACATCGGGTGACAATCTGCCCGTGCCATCTAGCCTTCTCGCAAGCCCTTAGACACTTGGTATATTTTCTATATAGGATGCCCCGATCAATCTCTCAAATTCTAGAGAGTATAAACCAAGTCTATCCATTCCGTCTTTCTTCATAAGACAGTCCGTCCCTTGCGCATCGCTCAGGAATCAGTTCCCTGGTGAACCTTCTCCTAGCATCCCGTCCTCTAATGTGCAATATTGTCCTTCCTCAGATTTGTGGAGGACCAAACGGTACGCTATACTCCAGGTGTTTCTCACCAAGACCCCCTGTCACAACGCTGGTTACGAACCTCTTCTGCTCCTAGACTTCAATCCTTTTTTGCCAATGAACGCTAACTCATACCATTCGCTTTCTTTACTGCCTGCTGCACCTGCATGCCTACCGTTCAATGACTGGTGTACCATGACACGCCCAGGTCTCGCTGCCATCTCCCCCCCTTATCCCAATCGGGGGGTTGTCTACACACTGATCTGATCGATAGGTACACATCAAGCTTTGCTTTCTGTTATGCTGACGCAAGCAAAGAATTTTCATTGTCCCCTATCTGGGACACAGGAGCAATAAAGCTCTTTGCGTACAGACGGAACGGCGGATGCTGGAAAATGCGGAAGGTACAGACAAAAGGTGCTGGAAAACTCAGCGGAATGCGAGGCAGCATCTACGGGAGCGACTGAACTAAGTGCAACGTTTTCGGGCCAAAACCCTTCTTCAGACTGATTTAGGGTGGTGGGGAGCATGCGGGGGTTAAGGAAAAACGGAGATAAGGAGAATGAGAGACCCCGAGTGCTTGAGGGAGAGGGCAGACAGCAAGGGCTTCCCATCAAATTGGAGAGTCACCGCCATGGGGAAACCCATGTTATCTTGCCGCTAGTAGAGTTGCCAACACTGCGCCAAGCGTGAATATTCGAGTGTTGCCCGGTGAGCTTCTCAATTTCCGTGGTCTTCCACTCACATTCTGGCCATCCCTTAGATGTGTAGGACGCACAGGACCGAAAGGTCGGATTCGGAATTGGAGGGGGAGTTTGAAGTTCTTGCGTTCCCAGGGAGATCAGGTGGGTTACTGGCGTACCCGAGCGGAGGTGTTTCGCTAAACGCTCGTCACGAGCCTGCGCTTGTCTCCACACCGATGGTAATCAGCTGCCATCTAAGCCACAGCGGAATGCCATAGATTGGGGTTTGGAGGAGACATGCATGTGAACCTTCGTCCGCACCTGGAATGGATTGCTTAGGGTTCGGTTGACTGTAATCGAGGGGGAGGTAAAGCGACAAAGTGGCCATCTCTGAAATTGTGTTTGCAAGGGAAAGTGCCCGGGAGAGGGTGTAACGGGAGGGGGGACAACAAAAAAAGGGAGATTTAACCAGGGAGTTAACGGATGGAGCGGTCTTTTGAGTTAAAGGCAGACGGGGGGGGGTGGGTGGGTGTGGGGTGGGGGGGTGGGGAGATGTTCAATATGTTGCTCGAGTGCCGGGGTCCATTCGTTGGAGGTGGCGCAAATGGCAATGGGCCTGCCCCCCTCGCTTGCTCCTCCGGCTCTCTCTCTACGTCGGGTGAGCCGGTGCCGCATGTGGTCTTCTGGTGCGCGGCCGTGTGCGCTCCCGTCTGCTCCTTCGCCCGGACAAGGTGAGGCATCCCGCGCGCTCGGGCGGGTCGATGTTCACGCGCGGGTGCTGGCGGTGAGCTGTCGCTGTAGTGCCGCACACACATGAGGATAGCAGACATCACCGCGGTCCTGCTAGTTGAAAAACACAGTCGCGGGACTGTGCTGGGTACTCGAGCAGATCAGGTAGGAGGCAACCCCCGTCCCCCCAGGCGGCTGTGGGCTAAGTTGGGGCTCAGGCCCCCTCCCCGCCAAATCTCTCTGATGGCTCTCGAGGTGCTGTGAGCTGGGCGGGTGTCAGCGGCGCGTGTCGACCTCGCCTCGAACAGCAATGGTCGCTCCGCGTCATCTCGGCGGGCGGACCCGGACAAATTCCGGTCGGATGGCATGGCGTCTCCTCCTCGCCTGTCTACGCGGTCAGTCTGGTTACGAGAGAGAGTGTAGTCAGATAGCCAGGAAGGCCGTGGGTGTGGCATGTGATCCGGCGACATGTGAGCGCGGGCGAGGCGCGGACTCCCGGGACTTGCCACCTGGCTAGGTCGCCGAGACGGAGTGAGCCGCGCGCTGGTCTGGAACCGCGACTCCTGCGCACGAGTGTGTCGGATGGGTCGTGAACGGGGGAGGAGGAAGTCGAAAGGGGACAGGGATGGGAGTGCCGGGCGGTACCCGGCGCCCGTGCTATCTATCTGCGCGAATGCGCGACCGGGCATAGGCGCGCATGCCGGTGGAGCCTCCGTTCCTCTCACGAACGACGCCGGCGTCCAGTGGCTCGATCTGTGTGTCCTCGGAGTCTGCAGTAGGAATGTGCGACTCCGTAGAATGGGACGCAGTCCACCGCTGCTGTGGAGGTCGGGAGTAAGGCGGGACGCGCTGGACGTCGCAACAGACCACGTCGTGTACCGTGACACAGAGGCCAGCCTAAGACTGGGCTTAGTTATTGGAGGAAATGGAGGTCAACGATAAATGATTGAGGGTAAGAGCGACAATAGAGTGACTGGACGCTCCATGGTGAAGATGAGGGGGTGAGGGCCTAGAGAATGGAATGTCCGGAGACGACGGAGAGTGTCTTAAACATAGGTCGGGAGGGATTTAACCAGGGGGGATTGGATGGAGTCAAGGTATGTGGAAATAAGTTTGGTGGGGCACGAACAGGCAGAGACAATGGGTCTACCAGGACAGTCAGGTTTGTGGATTTTGGGGAGAAGGTAAAATCGGGCTGTGCGGGGCTGGGGAACGATGAGGTTGGAGGCTTGGGAGGGCAGGGAGCCGGAAGTGATGAAGCCAATGATGGTGCTAGAGATAGTGGCCTGGTGCTCATCTGTGGGGTCATGGTCCAGGGATAAGTAGGAGGAGGTGTCCGAGAGTTGGTGCGTGGCCTCTGCTTTGGAGAGATCGACGCGCCAGACTACCACGGCACCTCCCTTGTCGGCGGGTCAGGGAGGAGGCGGGTATGAAGACTGCAGTGTGGGTGGGGTAGAGCTGGGGTCACATGGTTTGAGGGGGATGGGGAAGACCCAGTGGAACAGCCACTGAGGTTACCAGGGTTAGGGGGACTGGCACTAGGACCAAACTCTCTTGACTTGACTCTACTCTCCCCTCGAACCTTCTCCCTTCCCCCACAATCAGTCTGAAAAAGAGTCCCTACCAAAAATATAATCTATCCATGTTGACCGGACCAGTTGAGTTACTCCAGCACTTTATGTTTTTTTTTCTTTGTAACCAGCATCTGCAGTTCATTGGTTCTACATTCTAGCTGGTTTACATGTCCACCAGTCAAAAGACACATAGCCCAGGTAGGCTGATTACGTGGAGTCGTTGCACGGCACATTTACTTCCTTAA
Source organism: Leucoraja erinaceus (assembly GCF_028641065.1). Lineage (NCBI taxonomy): Eukaryota > Metazoa > Chordata > Chondrichthyes > Rajiformes > Rajidae > Leucoraja > Leucoraja erinaceus. Next base: position 41,192,386 of record NC_073392.1, on the reverse strand, counting down.
TACATTGTGCAAACATTAACCACATTCTGTTTGGTTCCAGTAAACAGTTCTACGTTCTCTCAGAGCTGGGGACAGTGGTCAATGCAGATCATCCATCATGAGTTCATGTCTGACCACCCCCCTCCTAAACCAGCAACCAGAACCAGAACAGTTCGACTCCGTACTTCCTCACAATGAACCCCGTCGTGAAACTTCAGGAAAGGACCCCCCTTTCCGAAAGACCACCCCCTCTACTACCCACCGCGTGAGATCCAACGAAATCGGCAAGGCAGAAGAGGGAATCGAACTTGAGCCCTTCACTAATCTGTGGTCTTTGGGGTGGAGAGGGAGAGAGAGAGAGAAGGGAACGGGACCCGCTGAGATATCTAACAACAGACACAAAATGCTGGAGTAACACAGCGGGATATCTAACAATCTTTTTCCCCCCCTTTAAAATACAGCCTGACTTCAGGAAACTTACTTCGTGCTTGTTCGTGACAAAGGGGGAAATATCAGCGAACAACATCTTAACAAAAGGGACTTGAGAGAAGGGTTTAAAATCAACGCGAAACATTACACACGATGAAACAAAAACTCACCGAGAGGTAGATAGATAACAAAGCTCCAAAGGGCGCTGGCGATGGGCAAGCGTGAAGACGCCATTGAGTTCCACAGATGTAATTTCCTTGTGAGTTTCTAAAAGGGTGCGCTCCCACACACACACACACACACAGAGCCGGCCTCCAGGCAGCGAGCGATTAACACACTAACACACACACCAATCTCTCCCCAACTCCTGCCTGCCCGCCTCCACTCGCAACCCCACCCACAACAACTGCTAATCTCCAGGCACCACACGCGTCAGAAAGCCAACTCGCCCCCGCGGGGCGTGGAAAGAACCGAGCAATGACTCATCTCGGTGTATCTCTGAAACATCCAGACACTGCCTCCCACAGTTGAAACATGCACATAGCCCGGTCCTTTTCTCGGGAGCGAGGTGGAGGAAGGAACTGCAGATGCTGGTTTACACCAAAGATCCTATAGATAGACACAGAGAATGCTGGATTAACTCAGCGGGTCAGGCAGCATCTCTGGAGAGAAGGAAATGAGACCGCATCTCCACCCCAATCATCACCTTTTTGTTGCTGTCTGACCAGCTCAATTATTCCAGCGTTTTGTGTCTATCTTTAAGCGGGATGATATGGGCTTTTAAAATGATGTATGTGCGATACAAATGAGTTTACATAGAGCTCAGGAACAGGCCCTTCAGCTCACAATGTCCCTGACAATCATGATGCCAACATCACCAAATCTGTCTCCATTCCTTGCAAACCATCATTGCTATGTTGTAAACGCCCCTTAAATGCCGCCATTGTATCTGCTTCCAACACCACCCACCCCCCAGCAGCACATTCCAGGCGCCCACCACTCGCTTGGTTAAAAATACATGTCCAGTTCATCTCTTTTAAACTTTTGCCCACGGACCTTAACGTTCTGCCCACTAGACCATGACATTTCCAACCTTGGGTAAGAAACAAAGTTCTGCCCACCCTATCTATGCCTCTGATAAAGTTCTACACTTTTACCAGATCTCTCCTCAATCGCCAGCACTCCAGAGAAAACAATCCAAGTTTCTCAAACTCTTCCTTACAGCTAAAACAAACCCCACTGCGTGGCTGGAGTAACTCGGCATGTCAGGCAGTATCTCTAGAGAACACCAACAGGTTGTGTTTTGTGTCCCGGCCCTTTTCTAAACTGATGTGGTAGTGGCAGAGAGCTGGAAAAGAATTGAATTGAATACTTTATTGTCACATGTGACAAGCCACAATGTATCCAGTGACAAGCCACAGTTGCATACCCTTGCTTGCATACCCAAGGTATGCAATAGTCACCATGTAAAGGGCACTTACAAAGTTACAAAGTACCCCCGCGCCAGGTCCCCCTTTGTTCACACCCCCCCCCCCCCCCCCCACCCCTCAAAGTAGGTCCTCCATTGTTCTTCTCAACTTCTTCTCAGAGGTGGGAAGAGGCCAAAGTCTGCCAAGCCAATTAACTGACAAACCAGGAGTGTGGGAGGAAACCGAAGATCTCCGAGAAAATTCACGCAGTCACGGGGAGAACGTACAAACTCAGTAAAGACAGCACCCGTAGTTGGGATCGAACCCAGGTCTCTGGCGCTGCAAGCACTGTAAGGCAGCAACTCCTCCGCTGCGTCACCGTGCCTACCATTAATGCGGCTGCCAACTCTCACTGTCAAATTCTCACGCTGATCACAAATTTCTCACGCTCTGTCGTGAGAAATTCTGTGATCAACGAAAATTTCAAAACTCATATCCGCTGCATGGGCCGCAGGTGTTGGAGAGCCGGGGCTGAGGGAGGGATGGAAGCAGAAGCAGCGGCGGGGGCAGATGCGGGCGGAGAGTCGGGGCTGGCAAGTGTTTGCTGGGCTGGTGAGTCGCTCACTGCAACTCCGGCCATGGAGCAGCCTCAGTGCAAGAGTCCCAGACCGTCGGAAGCGTTGCGCCGCTGCCGTGAGAGTCTCTGTGCCGAATTTGTCCAGGTGACCGGCATGGATCAGGCTGCGGCTCGGTGCATCCTGGAGGACAACCAGTGGCTGCTGGAAGTAAGTACCAAGCACTGGGTAGAAACGGTGGAAGATAGTGGACTTCAAAAGGGGGTGGTTGGAGAAAGCATCCTGCTTTCCTGCTAGATTTTCAGTTACTGTAACTGCAGGAAAAATGTTCCCGATGTTAGGGGAGTCCAGACCAGGGGTCACATTTTAAGAATAAAATGTAGGCCAGTTAGGACTGAGATGAGGACAAACTTTCTTCATGCAGAGAGTTGTGAATCTGTGGAATTCTCTGCCGCAGAAGGAGCGGAGGCCAATTCACTGGATGTTTTCAAGAGAGAGTTACATTTAGCTCTTAAGGCTAGCAAAATCAAGGGATATGGGGAAAAAACAGGAAAGAGGTACTGATTTTAGAAGAACAGCCATGATCGTATTGAATGGCAGTGCTGGCTCATAGGGTCGATGGCCTATTCCTGCACCTATTTTCTATGTTTTTATGGTTTAGTATATGGCAATAAAACTTGACCACTTGAATTTGAAGCATTCATGCATGGTGGAGGTATAATGTAGTCATAGAGTGATACAGTGTGAAAACAGGCCCTTCAGCCCAACTTGCCCAAACCCGCCAACATGTCCCAGCTACGCTACCTGCTTTTGGTCCATACCCTCAAACCTGTCCTATCCATATATCAGTCTAAATGTTTCATAAATGTTGGGATAGTCCCTGCCTCAACTACCTCCTCTGGCAGCTTGTTCCATGCACCCACCACCCTTTGTGTGGAAAAAGTTACCCCCTAAAAAGTTACCTTAAAAATACTTCAAACGGGATTAGGAAAGTAGGGGATATGTATGAATTGGGCAAACTGTTATCATTTCAACAATTAAAATTAAAATTAAATTGAAGGATAATCAATATTTTAAATATATACAGGTATGTGACTTTATGAAGAAATATACACATAGATTTCAAACTATATTTTTAGATCTTTTAGAAGAAGCAATGAATATTAAGGCTGATTCACAAAAATTAATATCATACTTTTATAATAATATATTAAATAGAGAATCACCCTCAACAGAAGCATTAAGGGAAGATTGGGAACATGCGCTGATGATAAAGATCTCGAAGGATAGATGGGAAAAGTATTTGATGAATACACATAACTGTTCTATTAATGCAAGACATAATTTAATTCAATTCAAATTATTACATAGACTATATTATTCAAAAACGAGGTTGAATAAATTTTATCCAAACGTCTCTCCCAGATGCGATAAATGTTTGTTTCAAAACGCTAATATAACACATTCATTTGTAGGATGCACAAAGTTGAATAAATTTTGGAGTGATATATTTGATATATTTACAAAGCTTTTCAAGTCAAGAATAGAACCCAAAACGGAATGGATTATATTTGGAATAATAGGAGAAGATACCAATTTAAATAAAGATCAAAAATGTTTTTTTTTAATTATGGGTTAATAATTGGAAAGAAATTGATACTTAAATTTGGGAAAAATACAACAACCACACCAACTGTTAAAAATGTGGATTAGGAATATGATGGACATAGCACGCCTTGAAGAAATGAGACTCCGACTAAGAGATAAATATGACCAATTCTTAAGGAGTTGGTCTCCTTTCATCGACTTTTTGGAATCATGTGATGCAGCGGTACCGTAAGGATTGCTGATTTCAGTTCATGACGCGGATAGATCTACATCTCCGAATACAGATTTGAAAAATTCTCTTTTAAGAGGCCTTCTCTTCTATTTCTACTTTCCACTTTCTCTCTTCCTTTTTTTATTTTTTTTATTTACACACTTCACGTTTTTCTACTCTCTACCATCTATTTTTCCACTTTTTCCCCTTTCTATTGTTTTCTTTTTCTTGTCCTGCTTACTTCCTTCTTATAACATAAAACTAGAGGTTGTACATAGAATGGATTACGGTATTACATAGTTGGCACCTAAAATTAGGTTCCACTGTACTGTTTTGTGCTGTATTAACTTCTAATAAAATAAACAAAAACAAAATACTTTAAACAAAAAACATTGAAAGCATACTTCTACAATGCACTAAAACATGATTTTAATACATCAAATTTCAAAAAGCACCCCCATCCCACACCCTCCCAATGACACGGTCACTCCACTGCCTCGCCAGGTACCCCCAAGGTCAGTGATCAGTGATCGCTCAGCCCCCCCACTTTCAAAAAAGCTCCGTGGCCCCTGGTTCAGATGGAGAACACTGCCAGATGTGAGCGGGGATCTGAGGCCAGTTGTCCGTGATGTATGGGTCCCAATGCTCAGCGCTTCATGTTTTGGAATTGCCTAATGTTATTGATTTGTAATTAGGCTGATTTGTAATTAGTTGACTAAACCTTAATTTATTAATCCAGAATATCCAGGGGGATGGGATAAGTGTAATATTAAAATGACATGCAAGGTGTCAGGCTGTCTGTCACAACATACAGCCCCAATAACCCATTATTTCCTTCAGTTAAATATTCGGAAGGTAGCACGATTGTTATTTGCCACTCAACTATTATGTTTGTTTTCCTCACTCACTATTTCTAACCCCCCCCCCCCCCCCCCCCCCCCCCAATTACTTTGACAGGTTGAATAGAAATGTTCCCAATCTCGTTGTTTTATTAATTGAACACGTAGATGAACATCCTCAAGGAGTGTAATCAGATGGAAACTGATTCAGATGCAATGTTTAAGAGCTTGTTCAAAGAAGGGCATATTTTAAAGGAGTGATGGAGATACTTGTAGGGGAATGTGTGAGGAAGTTATTATTTGTCTTTTGCATTCGATAAGCACCTATGGACTTAATAGGTGCATAACGTAATAGGTTAAGTAATAGGTTAAGTCCAAGGAGTCAGATATGTGGCTTTATGTGTGGGCCAGATATATTGTCAGTGCAGAGGGGCTAGGAGCAAGGCCAAGTGTGCATCCAGAGTCAAGGTCTGTGCAGTCAAAGCTGGGACAATGGGAGTGTTCAGCACTGGGAACCTAAGCTGGTAAGCAGCTATGATCAGGGTAGAATAAGGGGCCAGGTGTAAGGCTGGACTCAGGGTCAGGAATGAGAGAAGGTATGCAACTGGAGCTAGGGTCAGGAGTAGTACCAGGTGTGCAGTGAGACCCAGGTTGGTCAACTGGGACAAGTGTTTGATTATAATATGATTTCCATGCATGAATGTACTAAGATCATTCATGTGCTGTTGATCAGAGTCTGGACTCTACTGTGAAATGTAATTAGGAATGTAATTTAGTAATGTAATTTATTCATAGCTAATCCAATTTCTTTTTTAAATATTTTTATTAGAAACAAGTACATAATAAGAACATTCAGTCATACATTACTAATATTATCAGTTATTTAATTACTCTGCTTCTATTTTTTTATATAGATAGAAAATAATAAAGAGAGAAAAAAAGCATGATAAAGAAGAATGGAATAATTTACTACTAATACAACATTGGAGATAAGTTCGTAAATTATAAAGTATAACTTTTCATCTAATCCTGAGTTCGAGCTTCAGTCAGTTTTTCATGGCGAACCATTCTACCCCTTCAAATAGTCAATAAATGGAGACCATATTCTGACAAAAAGTTCTTGTTTGTCCATTAAGACTAGTTCTTTCCAAATGTAAGGTCTCTGACATTTCCATAATCCACATTTTAATTGTGGGGGTTATAGGATATTTCCAAAATGTTTATATTAATTTTTTCAAAGGTTATTATACTATAGTCAAGAAACTTTCTTTGGCTTGTAGTAAGTGTTAGGCTTTGTTCTGATATTCCTAGTATTATTAGTTTTGAGTCAGGATCCAATTGGGTATTGACAACGTCCGAAATTATTTTTTAAATTTCCGTCCAAAAATCTTTAATTTTTATACAATTTACAAATGTGTGAGTTAAGTTAGCCTCTAAATGCTGACATTTTTCACAAATAGGAGAACTATGTTGGAAGATTCTATTTAATTTCGTTTTTGAGTAATGTAACCTATGTAATACTTTAAATTGTATTAAAGAATGTCTGGCATTTAACGAACATTGATGTATATGTTGTACACTTTCGTCCCAAATATCTTTTATTATTGGTTGGCCTAGTTCATTTTCCCATGTTTGCCTATATAATTCCATCGATGGTACCTCACTATCTAATAGGACATTATAGAAATGAGATATTAATTTATCTGTATTAGGATGTTTATTCAAACATTCATCAAGAGTTTCTGGATCTCTAGTTCTAAAGTCTTGTGTATTTGATTTAACATAATCTCTAAGTTGTAAATATCTGAAATAGTCATTTGAGTGGAGTTCGTAAGGTTGTTGTAATTCTTGAAATGAAAGAAAGGTACCTTTCCTATAGAGATAACCCATCTTTTTAATTCCATGATTTTTCCATTGAAAAGAACCTTTATCTAACATAGAAGGTTTAACTGCAGGGTTGTCTCCAATGGGAAGAGAGAGTGATAAATTATCAAAATTTAAAGTCTTTTTTAATTGTTTCCAAATTCATATACCACTGTATATTATAGGGTTTTCACTATAGGTTTTTTTGTTCCATTTTGTGGGAGCAAACAGAATCGAGCCTATTTCAAAGGGTAAACAGTCTTCCTTTTCCATCTTTAACCAGTTCAATTCAATTCAACTTTATTGTCATTGCACAGATACAAGTATGGGTACAACGAAATGCAGTTTAGTGTCTGTTCGTAGTAATAGTGCAATATAGAAATAAAAATACAGAATAAGCAAACAATGTGGACGGAGAGACTGGAGAAATCTATCGGCGGGACTCCGAGTTCAGCAATGTGATAGTGTTGTTGTAGAAGCTGTTCCTCATCCTACTAGTACGAGACCTGAGGCTCCTGTACCACCTCCCTGATGGGAGGAGGGCAAACAGTCCATGGTTGGGGTGGGAGGGGTCTTTGATGATCTTCCCGGCCCGTCTCAGACACCGTTTTCGGTGGAGGGCATCCATGGCAGGGAGCGGCGCACTGATGATGTACTGAGCAGTTTTCACCACCCGTTGTAGTGCCTTCCTGTCCGCTACGGTGCAACTGCTGTACCATACCGTGAAGCAGGTGGTCAAGATGCTTTCGATGGTACAGCGGTAAAAGTTGGTCAGGATCTGGGGGGACAGGTGAGCTTTCTTGAGCCAGTCTGGTTGCTGGTCCTTTTCTTACAACCAAAAGTTCATATTTTTAATGTTAACTGCCCAGAAATAAAACACGAAATTCGGTAAAGCTAAACCTCCATTTGTCTTTGATTTACATAAATGTTTTTTGCTTATTCTGTGATTCTTATAATCCCAGATAAAATTAGTGACGATGGATTCCACCTATAAAAAAAAAAATGTTTGGAAGATATATCGGGATTGATTGAAAGAGGTACAATAATTGCGGTAGAAAAATCATTTTTATAGCATTAATTCTACCAAACATTGAGATAGGGAGTGTTTTCCAATACTGAATATTCTTATGTAATTTATTCAGTAAAGGAGGGAAGTTTAATTTAAATAATGTCTTTGTTACATAAATACCTAGATATTTAAATTTTTCATTAACTATTTTAAAGGGGGATTTTGTAGTATATGTAGATAGATTTCTGTTATTGGCATGATTTCACTTTTATTCCAATTAATTCTGTATCCCGAGTACAAACCAAATTGAGTTATTACATTTAATAGATTTGGGTACTAATTTCAGGTTTTGTAATGTAGAGAAATGCTTCCATTCCTGTCGAGTGTTCTGTCGTTTTGGCTGAGTAAAGATTTTGATAATATTGCAGAAATCTCTCATTGATATCCTTCGGCTGAATTAATAGTTCTCCCATATCTGATCTAATTTTGTGAATTGTTTGTTCCCCATCCAGCTTTCGAAGTTGGCGTGCTAATAGTTTTTGTGTTTTGTCACCGAATTCAAAATGTAATTGTTTGGTATGCTGATAAAGTTTTATAACTTGGTCTGATTATATTTTATTTTATTTATATTTCAGTACTGCAATTTTATTGTGTTTAATCATAGTTGGCGCAGCCGCATTTTCTATGTCTAATTGCCTTATTTCTCTTTCCAGTATCTGTTGCTTAACCCGATTCTCTTTATTATTAAATGCTTGGGAGGAGATTAATGCTCCTCGAGCAAATGCTTTAAATGTTTCCCAGAGAAGGGAAGCAGACGTTCCTGGGCGGTCTCAAAAAACATATTAATCTGTTTAGTAAAATATTCCTGACATACTTTTTCATTTAAAATTCGTGGATTAAATCTCCATTGGGTCAGTTTCTCGGTCCTTCCATTTAGTTTACATGAATTTTAAGGGTGCATGGTCCGAGATTATGATGTTATGATATTTCGAGTTGTAGGTAAATGGAATGAGCTTGGAGTCTACTAAAAATAGTCTATTTTGAATAGGTTTTATGTACCGATGAGTAAAATGAGTATTCTCGTCCGGTTGGATTTTCGATTTTCCAGACGTCCTTAATATGAGTAGTATTAATATATGCATTTAGAAATTCACTTGACTGAGATTTTACTTTTCGTTGTCTTGATGATCTGTCTAAATAAGGGTCTAGTCTACAATTTAAGTCTCCTCCAATTATTAAATTGTGTTGTGTAAGTTCCGGAATTATATTGAATGTTTTCTTGAAAAACAAAGGACTATCAAAATTTGGTCCATAAACGTTAAGAAGAATCACTTTTTTTGCATATAACTCGCCTACTAATACAATATATCTACCATTAATGTCCGTTATAGTTAATGTATGTTTAAAAGGTATCTCTTTACGGATTAATATTGCAACTCCTCTGGATCTATGTGAGAATGAGGAATGATATGTTTTAGCAATCCATTTTGCTTTCAATCTATATTGTGCTTCCTTTTTAAGGTGAGTTTCCTGAAGTAATATTATATCTGTTTTAAGTGATTTTAAATGTGCTAATACTTTACCACTCTTGATTGGTTCTGTAACGGGTATAGCTTGGACCCAATAGCAGCACAGCATCAGGCAGGTATAATTGGTAATGAACCTTATTACGATACTGTTACACAGAGTAGTAACACAGGAATGGGTACACCGTACTCACACAGAGGCTCAGGATTGAGCGAGGGTTCCGAAGAGGGGCAGGCAGGAGATGTAGTCGGGGTAGTGGAAGGTCCAATAACCAGGAGATCCAACACACGATGCAAACAAACCAGCGAGGGACAGACGAAAGGAGAGTCGAAGCCAGGCAGGTAGTCGAGGAGCCGTTGCAGGGATACACCAAACAGCCCAGGAGAGAGGCAGACAGAAACCAGGAGGTCGGGGGACAGAAGGCTGAGGTGCTATCCGGGAAGACGACAGGATGGAATGGTCAGGGGCAGGCAGGTTCGAATCCGTGTAGGCAGTCATGAAATCGCTGGAGATTCTTGCATGAATACTGAGAACAATCTGGCACTGTGTGAACGGTGAGGAGAGTCTATATACCGGGTTAATAGGTGATCAGAGGCAACTGAGTGCAACAGGTGAGGAGAGTTAGGCTGATGCGAGGGGAGTGGCAGGCAGGCAGGTGAGGAGAAGGAGGGACCGGTGGAAAAGTACTGGGAGGTGAAGTGGATGAGAATGAGGAGAGGGCAGACTGTGACAGGTTCATTAATTCCCTTAACATTCCAACTACAAAATGTAATTCCTTCACCCCCAATCTTCATATTCACGTCTTGCATCTTATGATTAGGGTGGTCTTTAAGAGAGCAGATTGCTCGGCACAATAAGCCCGACATTACACCCGAACATCAGATAGATGAATTTTAAATCTCGTAGATCTTTCTCCCGTAGGGACAGGCAGCATCTCAAGATAGACGGAATGAGTGATGCTTCGGGTTAAGACCCTTCTTCAGACTGAAAGTCAGGAGAGGGGGAGACACAGAGATAAGGAAGTTTAAGCTGTGAAAAGGGAGGGGAGTGAGTGAAAAGGTGAAGGGTGAGGCTCAGCGCAAATTGGTGGAACAGCACCTTATATTTCGCTTGGGCAGCTTACATTCCAGCGGTATGAATATTGATTTATCTTACTTGCTTTCCCTTTCTCACCATTGATCCCCCTTCTTAGTTCTCAGACCAGTCTGATTGTCCCCTTGATTACACTTTATCTCTGTATGCTTCGTTGCCTATTCTATTCTACATTTTCCTTAAACCTCTTCGCCTTTGATATCTTATTTTCACACCTTACACTTCCTTATCTTCGTGTCTCCCTCTCCCCTGACTCTCAGTCTGAAGAAGGGTTTTGACCCAAAACATCACCTATTCCTTTTCTCCAGAGATGCTAACTGTTCCACTGAGTTACAATAAACAATAGACAATAGGTGCAGTAGTAGGCCATTCGGCCCTTCGAGCCTGCACCGCCATTCACTGTGATCATGGCTGATCATCCACAGTCAGTACCCCATTCCTGCCTTTTCCCCATATCCCTTGACTCCACTATCTTTAAGAGCTCTATCTGACTCTTGCTTGAAAGCATCCAGAGAATAGGCCTCCACTGCGTTCTGAGGCAGGGAATTTCACAGATTCACAACTCTCTGGATGAAAACAATTTTCTTCATAGAAACATAGAAAATATGTGCAGGAGGAGGCCATTCGGCCCTTTGAGCCAGCACCACCATTCATTGTGATCATGGCTGATCCTCCCCAATCTATAACCCGTGCCTGCCTTCTTCCCATATCCCTTGACTCCACTAGCCCCTAGAACTCTATCTAACTCTCTCTTAAATCCATCCAGTGATTTAGCCTCCACTGCCCTCTATGGCAGGGAATTCCACAAATTCACAACTCCCTGGGCAAAAATGTTTTTTTATCACCTCAGTCCTTAATAGCCTCCCCTTTATTCTAAGACTGTGGCCCCTGGTTCTGTACTCCCCCAACATCAGGAACATGTTTCCTGCGTCTAGTTTAAATAAGATCCCCTCTCGTCCTAAATTCCTGTGTATACAAGCCCAGTCGCTCCATTCTTTCAACATATGACAGTCCCGCCATCCCGGGAATTAACCTCGTGAACCTACACTGCACTCCCGCAATAGGAAGAATGTCCTTCCTCAAATTTGGAGGCCAAAACTGCACACAAAACTCCAGGTGTGGTCTCACTAGGGCCGTGTACAACTATAGAGGGACCTCTTTGCTCCTATACTCCTCCTCTTGTTATGAAGGCCAGCATGCCATTAGCTCTCTTCACTGCCTACTGTACCTGCATGCTTACTTTCAGTGACTGATGAACAAAGGCACCCAGAACTCGTTGTACTTCCCATTTTCCTAACTTGACACCATTCAGATAATAATCTGCCTTCCTGTTGTTGCCACAAAAGTGGATAACATCACATTTATCCACATTAAACTGTATCTGCCATGCATCTGCCCACTCACCCAATCTGCCCAATTCACCCTCCAATCCATCCTCACAGTTCACACTGCCACCCAGCTTTGTGTCATCTGCAAATTTGCTAATGTTACTTTTACTCCCTTTTCTAAATCATTAATGTATATTGTAAATATCTGTGGTCCCAGCACCGAGCCTTGCGGTTCCCCACTAGTCACTGCCTGCCATTCTGAAAGGGACCCGTTAATCCTTACTTCTTTGTTTCCTGTCTGCCAACTGATTTTCTATCCATGTCAGTACCCTACCCCCAATACCATGTGCTCTAGTTTTGCCAACTAATCTCATATGTGGGACCTTATCAAAGGCTTTCTGAGAGTCCAGGAACACAACATCCACTGGCTCCCCATTGTCCATTTTCCTAGTGACATCCTCAAAAAATTCCAGAAGGTTAGTCAAGCATGATTTCCCCTTCGTAAATCCATGTTGACTCAGACCGATCCTGTTACTGCTATCCAAATGTGCCGCTATTTCATCTTTTATAATTGACTCCAGCATCTTCCCCACCACCGATGTCAGGCTAACTGGTCTATAATTCCGTTTTCTCTCTCTTAAATTTGTCTTAAAGTGGGACAACATTAGCTACCCTCCAATCCACAGGAACTGATCCTGAATCTATAGAACATTAGAAAATGATCACCAATGCATCCATGAGTTCTAGAGCCACTTCCTTAAGTACCCTGGGATGCAGACCATCAGGCCCTGGGGATTTATCAGCCTTCAGTCCCATCAATCTACCCAACACCATTTCCTGCCTAATGTGAATTTCTTTCAGTTCCTCCATCACCCTAGGTCCGCTGGCCACTAGTACATATGGGACAAGTTCCTTCATTACCTTCCTACACAAGACATGGAAGGTTGTGGTCCCAATGCAGACAATTGGGATTAGTGTAGATGAGTTAAAGGATTGGAATGGATGTGGTCAGCAAAAGGGCCTATTTCTGTGCTGTACAACTAGAAGACTCAACATCCAACACACTTTGAGAAAGAACATTCAGAATAGTGAAAGACTTGGATATGTGGATGTGGAGAGGATGTTTCCATTAGTGGGGGAGCCTAGGACTAATGGTCACAGCCTCAATTAAAGGACTTCTTTTAGGAAGGACATGAGGAGAAATGTCTTTCAAACAGAGAGTGGTGAATCTCTGGAATTCTCTGCCACAGAAGGTAGTTGAGGCTAGTTCATTGGCTATATTTAAGAGGGAATTAGATGTGGCCCTTGTGGCTAAAGGAATCAGGGGGTATGGAGAGAAGGCAGATACGGGATACTGAGTTGGATGATCAGCCATGATCATATTGAATGGCGGTGCAGGCTCGAAGGGCCGAATGGCCTACTCCTGCACCTAATTTCTATGTTTCTGTTTCTATGTTTAGTCAGAGGGTGGTGAATGTGAAATTCATTGCCACAGAAGGCTGTGGAGGCCATGTCAGTGGATATTTTTATGGCAGAGAGATAGATTCTTTATTAGTACAGATATGGGGAGAAGGCAGGAGAATGGGGTTAGGAGGGAGAGATAGATCAGCCATGATTGAATAGCGTAGACTTGATGGGCCGGATGGCCTAATTCTACAGCTATCACTTATGACCTTATAACTTTCCAAAGACTCATCAATCTCTGAGAAAAATAATTTTATCTAATCTCTGTTTTAAATGACTGACCCTTTGGTTTTAAATAGTAACCTGCCACAAAAGGAAACACCTACCCTGACATCCACCCTGCCAATATTCCTCAGGATCTCAGACTTGTCCATCAGCTTCCCTCATTCTTCTCAATTTGAGTGATGATAAGTTCGGCCTATCCGCAGTAATACAGTACACCCTACCTACCCCGTGAGCTTTTATTTCCACATGGCCTTTAAAGTGTCACGTCGGGAGAAAGTCAAGAGTATTTACTGTCATAAGTGGGATGAAGGAAAGAGCGTTCACGTCGCGGCCCTGTTTCCACCTGTCTTTCCACCACCACGCACAAGAAGCACAAGAAGTGTAAGACCCCATTGTATACAGATGCCGAGAAGTGTGTTCAGCTCTGGATGAACAACTTCTAATCTTGTGATGTGGACTCGATAAGAAGATGACCGCCATAAGTACCGACATCTAAACTAAAATCCTGACTTGCTCCAGCTTACCAGGCCCGTAAACGTGATATCACAGACACATTATATCAGAATCTAAAATATAATAAATGAATAGTCGTTATACTAGGTAAACCATAATAGTGAAAAAAAAAGTCCATACTACAAACAAAAGCACAGTCGATAAAAGCTTCTTGGACTGGTGGTATGGTTTTCAGGTTCCCGGAGTGGGCAATGTTTACCATTCTCTGTTGTCTTCTTTGTCCCTGGGCATTCAAGTTACCGAACCAGGCTGTGACGCAACCAGTCCGAGGAAGGGTCTCGACCCGAAACGTCACCCATTCCCTTCCTCCAGAGATGCTGTGTGTACCGCTGAGTTACTCCAGCATTTTATGTCTACAGTCAGTGTACTCTCCACAAACCTGTAGAGGTTCCATAGACTGTTTAAGAGGGAACTGCAAATGCTGGAAAATCAAAGGTAGACAAAAGTGTTGGAGAAACTCAGCGGGTGCGGCAGCATCTATGGAGCGAAGGAAATAGGCAACGTTTCGGGCCGAAGGGTCACCTATTTCCTTCGCTCCATAGTGCTGCCGCACCCGCTGAGTTTCTCCGGCACTTTTGTCTACCTTCGAGGTTCCATAGACTATTCATCTTCAAACCGAATCACCTCACTTTTCACAGGAGATGGGGGCACTGATGAGTTTTCTTTGCGATTGCATCAATATGCTGGCCTCAATGTACCCACGCAGGAACTCAAAGCTGTTGACACTCTCCACAAAGGACATTTATTATCACATACACCAATTGGTGTAGTGACATTTTACTTGCCAATGCAGCACAGATAAAGATAAGACACAACATTAAAGAATTTAACAATAAACATAAAAACATCCCCCCACAATGGTTCCCACTGTGAGGGAAGGCATCAAAGTCCAGTCCCGTCAGCCTGTTCACCCATAATCGGGCCTATTGAGGCCTCCGCAGTCGCCGCTAAGGCAGCCTGATGTTTCAGGCCCTCTTGCCGGGAAGATGGAACTCTGGCATCAGGTGAACGCTCCTCAGTGGCTTGGAATGCCTGGAGCGGCCGCTTCCTCACCGGAGACTGCGGCACCGGAAGTCCTCAGGCCGCGCTGGTTGGAGCTCCGATTCTGGCGATCTCGGATCCCAGACTCCGTGGTGTTTTAAATCCAGTGCCGCCCACAGCCACAGCTCCTCGTTGTTGGAGTCGACGGTCACAGCACTCCGGAGCTTACCGCACGGCAGCCCAGTAGGGTGTCCCAGCGCTGCGCCGCCGCCGAAGCTGGGGTTCCGGCCGGTCCCGACAGGAAACGCCGCTCCAGTCCGATGGTGGGCCGCGAGGAGAGGGCGAAGAAACAGCTTGGAGGGAAGCCGCCTCTCCGACCACGTAGGGACTAGGAAATAAAGTTTCCCCCCCTCCCCTCCCCCCCTCTCCCCCCCCCCCCCCTACCACCACACAAAAGACTAGATGACCCCCAAAACAAACCCTTTAAGCCACCAATTTTTTTTAAAAAGGGGTGAAAGGACTAACAGCTGCCGGCAGGGCAGCCATACTCAACGGCACCCATCCCATTGATGAAGGCAGATTTGTGGATCCTCAGCTTTCCTCTCCTAAAGTCAACAATCAGTTCTTTGGTATTGCTGACGTTGAGAGCAGATGATTGTTCTGGCACCATTCAATCAGATTTTCTATTTCCCTCCTGTACATATCATTACCCATTATTTGACCAACAACAGTGACATCATCGATAAATTTAAAGATAGCATTTGAGTTGTGACGGACTACATAGATATGGATACAGAGAGAGCACAGCCTTGAGGTGCTACTGTGGGAATGGTTATTGAGGAGGAAGTATAATAAGAAGGAACTGCAGATGCTGGTTTGTACCAAAGATAGACATAAAGTGCTGGAATAACTCAGTTGATCAGGCAGCATCTCTGAAGAAAATCTATGTGACATTTCTGGTTGGGAACGTTCTTCAGGCATCTGAAGAAGGGTACCGACCTGAAATGTTACCTATCTATTTTCTCCAGAGATGCTGCCAAACCCACTGTTACTCCAGCGCTTTGTGTTTGTCATAGAGAAGGAGGTTTTGTTATCAACTGGCACGGATTATGGTCTGCCAATGAGAAAGTTGAGGATTCAGTTACATTGAGATGAGTAGCAAACCTGTTCTTAGTTTGATGATAAGTTTGGAGAGAATGATGGTGTTGAATGCTGGGTGGTAGTCGATGACCAACATTCTAACAAATGGGGTCTTATTGTCCAGATGGACCAGTGCAGAGTGTAGAGCAGGTGAGATCACATCCCGTGTTGATCTATTATGGCTGTAGGCAGATTGTAGTGGGACCAGGTCTTTACCAGAACTGGAGTTGATATGCATCATAACCAACCTTTCTAAGCACCAGTCACCAGGCATGTTACCTTACCCTTCTTGGACACCTGTATTATTGATGTCTTTTTAAAACAGGTGGTAACCTCTGATCTTGGTCATGACAGATTGAAGGTCTCTGCAAAAACTCCAGCCAGTTTAGTTTAGTTTAGAAATACAGTGCGGACACAGGCCCTTTAGCCCACCGAGTAGGTGCCGACAAGCGATCCCTGCACATTAACCCTAGGGACAAGTTACAATTACACCAAGCCAATTAACCTTCAAACCTGTACGTCTTTGGAGTGTGGGAGAAAACTGGAGAAAACCCACGCAGGTCACGGGGAGAATGTACAAACTCTGTACTGACAAGGACTGAACCCAGGTCAGGGTCGAACCCGGGTCTCTGGCGCTGTAAACCAGCACTTATTCCACTATGCCACCCTATTCCGTTGGTTCATGGAGGTTTTAAGAACGTGGCCTGGTTCACAATCAGGGCCGGGTGTCTTCCAAGTATTCACCCTGGTGAAAGAACTTCTAGCATTCGGCTCAGTAACTGAAATAACAGTGTAACCAGCAGGTACACAAAAATGCTGGAGAAACTCAGCGGGTGCAGCAGCATCTATGGAGCGAAGGAAAAAGGCAACGTTTCGGGCCAAAACCTTTCTTCAGCTGCTACCAGCAGCTACGTTTAAACTTAAATTTACCAATTTATTCAATGGTAGACCTGCAGTGCCCTACTATATCCAAGAGTTTTCTGTATCTTCTTACATGAAAACAAACAAATTATTTGTTTAATTTCTCTAACTTTTTTTTTATTGCCTGGTATCCAGTCTTGGTGTGTAGAGAATGATCACAAACTTATGTAAATATTTTGGGTTTAATTTATCAATTGAAGCATTTAAAATGTCTTGACATTTCTTACTAGTCTTCTCTCATATTCTACGTTCCCTCTCCTTATTAACACCATTGTGCTCCTTGTCCTATGCAGTTTAAGCATGATCTCCCTTCTCTTATATTCTGAGCCTCAATGAATGAAGGCAAGAATTGTTCATGCTTTCTTCATTCCCCTGTTGCTTATCCTGCCAGTTTCATGGATCTGTGGACCTGTGTTCTAAGATCCTTTTATTTTTCAAGAGAGGATTAGATTTAGCTCTTAGGGCTAAAGGAATTAAGGGATATGGGGAAAAAACAAGAATGGGGTACTGATTTTAGATGATCAGCTATGATCATGTTGAATGGCGGTGCTGGCTCTAAGGGCCGAATAGCCTACTCCTGCACCTATTTTTCTATAGTTCTGTTTCTACACGTTTCCCCTTTTTTTTAATTGATTATTTTTTCATACTGCACATATTTCTGGATCAAAACCTATTTCTTCATTTTCCGTTTATCTGACCAGACCGCCAACATCTTCAACATGGCGAGAACTGTAAATAACACTGAAATAAAGTCTGAAAAACTATCCCGACCCAAAAACATAATCTGTCCATTTCCTCCAAAAATGCTGCCTTTGTGTTTTTAATGAGTAAAAATACTGGTTGACGAATTTAGTTAGATTATTCAAATAGGCATATAAAATCTTATGTACTTATGTAAGAAAACAAATAGGGACTTTGCTTTTAATTCCTTCCAAAAAATTGCATTCTGCTGTTTGAAAATTTCAAAACTCATTAATTCCCTGAAAATACCAACAGATTGGAAAACTAAGAAGGGAACAAGATGAAAAAGTGGATAATTGTAGGCTAGATAGTTTAATTGGAAGACAAATTCAATCATTAAAGAAGAAATAAATAGTCATTTAGAGAAGCTTAATGTAATCAAACAAATCAACATGGTTTTATGAAAGGTATATCCTGTTTGACACATATGCTGGAGTACCTTGAGGATGTAACAAACAGCATTGAAAGAGAGGAAATTGTAGTTGCGTGTATTTGGATTTTCAGAAGTCAAGTCTAGTTGAGTTTATTATCATATGCACATGCACAGTGGTACAGGTATAATGCTTGAAGCAGCAGCACACACACATAGTCTAAAAAAAGGGGGCACGGTGGGGCAGTGCTAGAGTCGCTGCCTTATGCCCCTGTCCCACTTAGGAAACCTGAACGGACACCTCTGGAGACTTTGCGCCCCACCCAAGGTTTCCGTGCGGTTCCCCGAGGTTTTTGTCAGTCTCCCTACCTGCTTCCACTACTAGCAACCTCCGGCAACCACCTGCAACCTCCGGGAACCGCACGGAAACCTTGGGTGGGGCGCAAAGTCTCCAGAGGTTTCCGTTCAGGTTTCCTAAGTGGGACAGGGGCATTACAGCGCCAGAGTCCTGGGTTCGATCATGACTATGGATGCTTGTCTATATGGAGTTTGTATGTTCTTCCCGTGACCTGCGTGGGTTTTCTCCGAGATCTTTTATTTCCTCCCACACTCCAGAGTCCTCTAGGCTTGTAGGCTAATTGGCTTGGTATAAATGTATAATTCTAAAATTGTAATTGTGGAGTGTATGTAGGGTAGTGATAATGTGCGGGGATAGCTGGTCTGTGCGGACTCAGTGGGACGAAGGGCCTGTTTGCGTGCTGTATCTCTAAAAACTAAACTGAACGAAAACTCCCAAACCATAAATTATGCACAGATTCTGCCAGACAGTAAAAGAAAAAGGTGTAGAAAAAGAGATATTAGTGTAAAACACAATTAGAAAAAACAAGTCCATGGTAGTGCAAGAGGCAGTCTAGTGCAAGAGGCAGTCTAGTGCAAAGATCTTATAGCGGAGCAAGATAGGCTACTCCTGCTAAATACAATGGGCTGGCGTGTAGTACGCTACGGAGGGGATCCTGGGGATTTTTCCCCGCCCATTTTAGTAACCGGAGCTTACCTGACCCGACCCATTCTGTCAGTTCATACTTCTTGTCAAGAATAAAATTTGACTCTGGTAATTGTCTTTTTTTAATATATTTTAAATCATTTCTTTTTAAATGGCTCACAAACAGTGTTTGAGTTCATTTTGTAGTAACCGGAACCGACCCGACTCGCAGGGTAATTGACATTGCGGGGGAAGTTTATGTGCGTGATATAGGGCTAGATTCATAATTCTGTTAGTTAATAATTCTGTTAATTCGTGTTAAAGAATAAAATGTTTATAAACGCACATACATGAATGTGATATAAATGTATATAATCATATAACACACACAATTATATTTCTTCTGATCCAATGATGAACTTTATTTCAGACTAGACAAGGGACATTAAATAAGAAACATTGTAAACCTCCCCACAACTTCACACACACTAGGCCTTATCCCCAGGCCCCACACTCCCGCTCCCGCTGCCCCGGGCCGTGCACTCCCTCTCCCCGGGACGCGCACCCCCTCTCCCCGGGCCGCGCACTCCCTCTCCCTGGGCTGCGCACTCCCTCTCCCGCTGCCCCGGGCCGCACACTCCCTCTCCCCGTTGCGGAAACAAAGATCCGATCTTTGACCGGAAGCAAGATGGCGGAACAAGATGGCGGAGCAAGATGGCGGGGGCTGGTTGCTAAAATGGGCCATATAATCACCCATGAATCCGCCCATGAGCGTACTACACGTTTGCATGAGAGTAACCCATCTTGCTCCGCTATAAGATCTTTGGTCTAGTGCAAGAGGCAGGTACAGTAAGTGGTCAGAAGGCAGATGGTTGGTCTTTATTGCTAGAGGGTTAAAGTTTAAAAATAAGGAAGCATTGTTACATGTGTTAGGGATACTGGTGAGGCCACACGTGAGGCCATTAGAGAGTGTCCAGCTTTAGGTTTAGAAACATAGAAACATAGAAATTAGGTGCAGGAGTAGGCCATTCGGCCCTTCGAGCCTGCACCGCCTTTCAATATGATCATGGCTGATCATCCAACTCAGTATCCCGTACCTGCCTTCTCTCCATATCCTCTGATCCCCTTAGCCACAAGGGCCACATCTAACTCCCTCTTAAATATAGCCAATGAACTGGCCTCGACTACCCTCTGTGGCAGAGAGTTCTAGAGATTCACCACTCTCTGTGTGAAAAAAGTTCTTCTCATCTCAGTTTTAAAGGATTTCCCCCTTATCCTTAAGCTGTGACCCCTTGTCCTGGACATCCCCAACATCGGGAACAATCTTCCTGCATCTAGCCTGTCCAACCCCCTAAGAATTTTGTAAGTTTCTATAAGAACCCCTCTCAATCTCCTAAATTCTAGAGAGTATAAACCAAGTCTATCCAGTCTTTCTTCATAAGACAGTCCTGACATCCCAGGAATCAGTCTGGTGAACCTTCTCTGTACTCCCTCTATGGCAATAATGTCCTTCCTCAGATTTGGAGACCAAAACTGTACGCAATACTCCAGGTGTGGTCTCACCAAGACCCTGTACAACTGCAGTAGAACCTCCCTGCTCCTATACTCAAATCATTTTGCTATGAAAGCTAACATACCATTCGCTTTCTTCACTGCCTGCTGCACCTGCATGCCTACTTTCAATGACTGGTGTACCATGACACCCAGGTCTCGCTGCATCTCCCCTTTTCCTAGTCGGCCACCATTTAGATAATAGTCTGCTTTCCTGTTTTTGCCACCAAAATGCATAACCTCACACTTATCCACATTATACTGCACCTGCCAAACATTTGCCCACTCACCCAGCCTATCCAAGTCACCTTGCAGTCTCCTAGCATCCTCCTCACAGCTAACACTGCCCCCCCGGCTTCGTGTCATCCGCAAACCTGGAGATATTGCCTTCAATTCCCTCATCCAGTTCATTAATATATATTGTAAATAGCTGGGGTCCTAGCACTGAGCCTTGCGGTACCCCACTAGTCACTGCCTGCCATTGTGAAAAGGACCCGTTTACTCCCACTCTTTGCTTCCTGTTTGCCAGCCAGTTCTCTATCCACATCAATACTGAACCCCCAATGCCGTGTGCTTTAAGTTTGTATACTAATCTCTTATGCGGGACCTTGTCGAAAGCCTTCTGGAAGTCCAGATACACCACATCCACTGGTTCTCCCCTATCCACACTACTAGTTACATCCTCGAAAAATTCTATAAGATTCGTCAGACATGATTTACCTTTCATAAATCCATGCTGACTTTGTCCAATGATTTCACCACTTTCCAAATGTGCTGCTATCCCATCTTTAATAACTGACTCTAGCAGTTTCCCCACTACCGATGTTAGACTAACTGGCCTGTAATTTCCCGTTTTCTCTCTCCCTCCCTTCTTAAAAAGTGGGATTACGTTTGCTACCCGCCAATCCTCAGGAACTACTCCAGAATCTAAAGAGTTGTGAAAGATTATTACTAATGCATCCACTATTTCTGGAGCTACTTCCTTAAGTACTCTGGGATGCAGCCTATCTGGCCCTGGGGATTTATCGGCCTTTAATCCATTCAATTTACCCAACACCACTTCCCGGCTAACCTGGATTTCACTCAATTCCTCCAACTCCTTTGACCCGCGGTCCCCTGCTATTTCCGGCAGATTATTTATGTCTTCCTTAGTGAAGACGGAACCAAAGTAGTTATTCAATTGGTCCGCCATATCCTTGTTCCCCATGATCAACTCAACCGTTTCTGACTGCAAGGGACCTACATTTGTTTTAACTAATCTCTTTCTTTTCACATATCTATAAAAACTTTTGCAGTCAGTTTTTATGTTCCCTGCCAGTTTTCTTTCATAAATCTATTTTTCCTTTCCTAATTAAGCCCTTTGTCCTCCTCTGCTGGTCTCTGAATTTCACCCAGTCAAGGTGGAAGGTGAGATGTTCCACTAGTGGGAGAATTTTGAATGAGGCAACATGGTTAAAAGATTAGTCAATGGTTGCTGAGATCTTCTGTTGTATAGGGCTCTGGTGAGACCACGTCTGCAGTTTTGTGTACAATTTTGGTCTAACTTGAGGAATGACATCCTTGTGATCGAGGCAGTGCAGCGTAGGTTCACGAGATTGATCCCTGGGATGGCGGGACTGTCATATGAGGAAAGATTGATTTCACTGGATGGATTTAAGAGAGAGTTAGATAGAGCTCCAGGGGCTAGTGGAATCAAGGGATATGGGGAGAAGGCAGGCACGGGTTATTGATTGGGGACGATCAGCCATGATCACAATGAATGGCGGTGCTGGCTCGAAGGGCCGAATGGCCTCCTCATGCGCCTATATTCTATGTTTCTATGTTTCTCCTCAAAGCAGAATGATGTAATTGGGGAATTCTGTGTCCCAGAGTATTATCGAGGCTGGTGTTTAATGAAAAAGCAGATGAATGTTGAAATGATCATGGTATTCAGGAATAGGAAATGGAGATGAGCCAGGAGCGGATTGTATTGCACTCCACTGGGTGGCGCTGTCAGCGATGGCAGCCTCGGCACAGGTCTGTCTGTCTTTTCATCTTTTTTGTTATTTTTAGTGTGTTTTAGAAGTATGTGCTAATGTTTCTTTTGTATGTATTATTGTTTCTCTTGTTTGTTTTATGTGGGGAGGAGGGGTCTGGTGAAACTTATTTTTGCAATCTCTTATCTTGCCGGAGAGGCGATTTTTTTTCCAGATCGGATGTTTATGTTAGAAATATAGAAACATAGAAATTAGGTGCAGGAGTAGGCCATTCGGCCCTTCGAGCCTGCACCGCCATTCAATATGATCATGGCTGATCATCCAACTCAGTATCCCGTACCTGCCTTCTCTCCATACCCCCTGATCCCCTTAGCCACAAGGACCACATCTAATTCCCTCTTAAATATAGCCAATGAACTGGCCTCGACTACCCTCTGTGGCAGAGAGTTCCAGAGATTCACCACTCTCTGTGTGAAAAAAGTTCTTCTCATCGCGGTTTTAAAGGATTTCCCCTTATCCTTAAGCTGTGACCCCTTGTCCTGGACTTCCCCTAACATCGGGAACAATCTTCTTGCATCTAGCCTGTCCAACCCCTTAAGAATTTTGTAAGTTTCTATAAGATCCCCTCTCAATCTCCTAAATTCTAGAGAGTATAAACCAAGTCTATCCAGTCTTTCCTCATAAGACAGTCCTGACATCCCAGGAATCAGTCTGGTGAATCGTCTCTGCACTCCCTCTATGGCAATAATGTCCTTCCTCAGATTTGGAGACCAAAACTGTACGCAATACTCCAGGTGTGGTCTCACCAAGACCCTGTACAACTGCAGTAGAACCTCTCTGCTCCTATACTCAAATCCTTTTGCAATGAAACATACCATTCGCTTTAAATGTATTTTATGTGTTTTGTTGCTTTTTATTGGTATGACTGTATGGCAGATCAAATTCCTCATATGTTGCAAAACATACTTGGTTAATAAAGTATGATTATGATTATTATATGATTATGATTAAATTTCAGGCCTGAGGGCCCAGATGACCTACTCCTGCTATTTTCATATGGTCCACCAGCACAGCACTTCCTTAGTCCAGCTCCTAGTTGATGGGGCTGACGGCAGACCTTTTCCCCTGGAGTTGTCACCATAGCTGTCTGTCTCTTTACAAATCATCATGACGGGATAGCTAACACACTTCATTCAGTCTATATCTATATCCATCTATATCTCTTGTTTCCCTTTCCCGTGACTCTCAGTCGGAAGAATGGTCTCGACCCGAAACGTCACCTATTCCTTTTCTCCAGAGATGCTGCCTTACTCTGTCGCCGAATTACTCCACCCTTTTGTGTCTGTCTTTGCACTTAATTACTCAGTTTTGTTTTGTTTATGGTTTAACTCTCTATTAATACTTTCCCACAACAAGGTAAAATCTTTCTATTTTTTTTTACTCTTAGTGACACTGTGTCTCCTTATATTTTAATACTAATAGGGGCACATCAGTAACAACAAAATGTTGTTTTCTTTGAATAGTTAAACCAAGCACTATTGCTTCAACACAGTGCTTAATTGGAATTAGATTTTAAATTGGTTGAAGCAGATTGGCTTAATTTTAAGTGGTACAATTAACAAAAGTATAATTAATCTGGAAGAGGAGCCTGCGTTATCTTTTATTCTTAATGCTTCTAGTTCGGGCAATGGTTTTTTTCCCAGTGCAGGGTATTGATTATTCAGTGCAGGGTATTGATTATTCAGTGCAGGGTATTGATTATTCAGTGCAGGGTATTTGATGAGAATCACTGCTTTCCTTTGCATCTTTCAATTTGATGTACTAGAGATTAAGTGACTAAATCATGTTAAGTCAACAGAAGACAAAATATTGAGTGCTTTTAGAGAGAGCAATGAGAGTGTTAATTGTGTAGAACAGACACAACATTTAATTTGAGAATATGTTGCTTTATTTGTTTCTAAGAGCAGTGTTACATTGATATAGTGGTCATCCACCTGGTAAGTTGTAGTTAATGTTTAAGGCTGTGAGCACATTTTATCATTGTGTTATGATGTCTCAATCAGTAATTTGCCATCAAACTTAATAAATCAGATGTTTTATGATTTGATTAGCCCTTCAGGATTGCATTGTCCATTGATACCCAATGGGAACCCATCTTTTCTTATTTACGTAAGCACTTTTCAGGGTCTGGATATTGCTGGCAATGAAATAATTTATTGTTCCTCTTTGCTTCCCCTGAAGGTGGTGGTGAGTTCCCAGCCTGTATTGTTGCTGTCCTTCTGCTGAAGTTACTACCACCATGATGCTGGACAAGCAGTCCCTTACGTTAGGCCAAGGGTGAAGTGGAATGGCAATATATCAATTCAGAGTGGCGAGTAAACGGTGCAGGTGACGTTCTCCTGTGTCCTCTGCTCTTGCATGTTCAGTGGTCATGTTTGTGGATTTTGGAGTAATCTAGGCAAGTAACCTTCCTGTTAGTTATGGACCAGATGATTGGTGGATGGGCATGAATCCAAATGGTGGAATAATAACGTTTGTAAATGGGCTATTTGGCACAATATCACCCATTGTTATTGACCCTATGTTCGAGCCATGGTCCATCGGGAACAATTCAAATGCTCATCTAGACACTTCCTAAATGCTGCATTACCCACGCTAGCTTTACCCACGCTCTTCAGTTCTGCTTTTGGGTTCTTTCTACAATCTAGGAGAATGTGACCCCTTGGTATCCTGTCTGAAACTTTCAACAACCCCTCCCTTCCACCCCGTTCACAGATGCATGTCATCTAGTTTTATCTACCTTTGGGATAGGGAAAGGTCTCTATATCTATAGAGCTCAAATTTTAATATACCTCAACCATGTCTTTTCACTTCTTTCCCCCTCCCCCTCTCCTGAATGTCTTTTGGGGAGAATGGACCCAACTTCTCCCGTCTCATCTTATAACTGAACTGCAGCATCCTGGTTCATCTCCTTTGAACCCTCTCTAGCTCTTTAAACATCTTCCTTTTAGCTTGGTGACCAGAACTGCACTCGATAATCCAGTTGCGATCTCGTCAAGGTTTTGTGCAGTTGGAGTAAAATGTTGTTACTTCCTCATTCAGTATCCCATCATCCTGAAGACCACCTTCTCTGTTATCTACTTGCTCTGCCACCTTCAATGGATGTCTTCCAAAATCTCAAATTCCTCAGTTCTGTAAATTCATGGGATATGCCCTGGCCTCGTTAGCGCTCCCAAAATGCATCAACGCATTTATTTAGATTAAACTCTGCCTGCCACTTTCCAGCCCACCTTTTTGGAATGTTAATATCTGTCTGCAGTCTAAGGTTACCTTCTTGCAACCAATATCCTGGTCAATCTTCATGACAGCCATGAACTTGCCATCCATGCCTTCTGAATCCCCACAGTGCTACATTACATGCAGCAAGGGTCTCGGCACTGATCCTTGTGAACTCGTATCCAATTACAATAATAGCCCTTGCTATTGCCTCTGTTTCCTAATGCCAAGCCAATTTTGGATCAAATCTGCCAACTTGCCGTGATTTCATTGATCCTCACCCTTTGACTCCATCCCCTGTGTGGGGGCACAGTGGGTGGCACCATGGTCACAACCGGTGGAGCTGTTGGCTCGCAGTGCCAGAGACCCAGACTTGATCTTGACCTTGTGTGCTGTCTGAAGAGTTTGCATGTTCTCCCTGTCACCACGTGGCTTTCTTCCCGTGTCCCGAAGACGTGTGGGATTGTAGGTTAATTGGCCTCGGTAAAATAGTCTGTTAATGTGTAAGGACTGGAAGAGATAGTGGGATAACTTGGAACTGGTGTGAACATACATGATGGTTGGTGTGGACCTTGTGGGGCCAAAGGGCCTGCTTCCCCATTGTATCTCTAAAACTAAACTAAGCTTGTCAACTAAACAAAGTCCATGTGAATCAAATCTGCAGCTCTTCTCTCATTGATGCATCTCTACAAAGCTTTCAATCAAATTGTTTGCTAAGATCTGCCCTTCACAAAGCCATGTGGGCTATTTCGGGCTAGTCCTTGCCATTGCAAGTGATCATCCATGGTCTTCCTCAATTTTTGTTCCCTGCGTATTCCCTCTGATGTTGGTTTGTCTAGTTTTCCCTGCTGCCTTTCTTGAAAAAACAATGTGCCTACTATCCTCCAGTCAACTGATAGCTCATTTGTGTCCATTCATCACATTGTAAACCGAGGCCAAAGGCTTGCTATCTCTTGCAGAAACACAAAGAAGTGCAGATGATGGTTAATACACAAGAGGACACAAAGTGCTGGAGTAACTCAGCAGGTCAGATAGCATCTCTGGAGAACATGACTGGGGACGTTTTGGGTTGATGGGCTGAAGAAGGGTCTCGATCCGAAACATCACCTATCCATGTTCTCCAGAGATGCTGCCTGACCTGTAGAGTTACTCCAGCACTTTGTGCTAGCAGTCCTTACCTCCTACAGCAGTCTGGGATAAATTGCATCCTGTCCTGCTATAGAACACAAGGTCATGAGAATGTGTAGGTATAGGTGTATGTATAGGTAAAGTTTGTCTTGCTTATTCTTATTGTTAATTCTTATTGAAGCATTATGCATAATAAAGTTGTTTAATTTAATGTTGGCCTAATCCTAAAATGACGAGCAAATTTAAGAAATGTTTTATTTTGTTTGGCCTGGTAGCTATGTACTTAATTTAAGCAAATTATGTAAACTTTTTAAAGAGCCGCATGCACAGCTTCAAGTCTACATTGTTATTAATGGTATTGATCTGTTATAAATTAGCTGGTAACTTGAAGCAGTCCAGGTTTGTATATGCAACCTAATCATAGACCTGTTACTGAATAAATATACCAGTCAGAACTTTCTAATAAACTATGGGTATTTCCTGTGAAACATAATTGCAGCATCTTGAATGGGCTTTTGTATTCAGTAGAAAAGTCTTCACAGAGATGTGGTTTATATTTCCCATCAACAGCTCATGAGGCCAGAAAGAGGAAGTAGATTTTATGTTTGAAATTCAGAAGTGAGTTTGCATTTAATTTGCTATTCCACTGAAGGTATTTTTGGAAATAAAATATACTGGACTTAGTGGGAACCATTGGATCACAGCTTCACACTTGAGGGCTGGCCCCCAACGTAATATTCTCTCTCTGCACCAATTCCAATATTGGTTGCGAGTGGGAGGGAGGGTGTGGGGGGGGGGGGGTTCTGGAGTGCTAGGGGGTGGTGTGGGGTGGGGTCAAGGGCACAGGAGCGCAGGGGGGGGGGGGGGGGGGGGGGGGGGGGGGGGGGGGGGGGTCATGTCAATCTGGAGTCGTGTCAATCCTTGTGTGCTGTGGGTCCTTGTGGTCGTGTCAAGCACAGTGAGCGCAGGGCCTACAGTCCATTTCAAGTCCAGTAAATCCATTTCAAGTCAAGTCATGTCAATCCTTGTCAAGTCAATCCATGTCAAGCACAGGGCAGGCCAAACAACTTGTGGCATTGTAATTTCATTTCCAATTTTGCATTGCAGTTTCAAGCACGGGCAGGGCAGGCCAAACAATTCATGGCATTGTCATTTCATTTCCAATTTTGCATTGCAGTTTCAAGTATGGGCAGGGCAAGCCAAACAACTCATGGCATTGTCATTTCATTTCCAATTTTGCATTGCAGTTTCAAGCACGGGCAGGGCAGGCCAAACAATTCATGGCATTGTCATTTCATTTCCAATTTTGCATTACAGTTTCAAGCACGGGCAGGGCAGGCCAAACAACTCATGGCATTGTCATTTCATTTCCAATTTTGCATGAGCAGGGTGCAAGGCCACCAAATTCAAGTGCAGTTTCATACCACTTCAAGCAGGGTCCAAGGCCACCAAATTCAAATGCAGCTTCATACCATTTCATGCAGGGTGAAACCACCATAAAACCACACATAACACCAAATTCACAGTTCAGTAGACATTCAGTGTGTTCAGTTGATTCGCAGCTCAGACAGTCATGAGCTCTCCCTCCCGCATCATGCAGAGATGGATCCACACCCACACTTCCGGGTTTTATAACCCCTCCCCCTCCCACGGGAAAAGGTGTGGCTTTCAGGGCGTGATTGACAGGAGAGAGATTCTCAACATTTTTTAAACACTAATAACACTTTTATTTTTCATTGATGGGAAGAATTCTCTGCACCTGCTCAGCGGAGGGAACACTGAGTAAGATGGTCAAAAATCACAGCCGTAAGCGTAGCGTTTTATCTAAAATCAATATACAGTGCAAACAGGAGGTAAGTGCATTTGCAGTAGTGCCTTTTAACTTCAAGCAAATCACCCAAGCCGCCATTTGCAGTAAGTAGTTCCTTTCAACTTTAAACCAAAGCTCCCAAGCCACCATTTGCAGTAAATAGTGCATTTCAACCTCATGCCACCATTTGCAGTAAGTAGTGCCTTTCAACTTCAAGCCAAAGCACCCAAGCCACCATTTGCAGTAAGAAGTGCCTTTCAACTTCAAGCCAAATCACCCGCCACCATTTGCAGTAAGTAGTGCCTTTCAACTGCAAGCCAAAGCACCCAAGCCACCATTTGCAGTAAGTAGTGCCTTTCAACTTCAAGCCAAAGCACCCAAACACCATTTGCAGTAAGTAATGCCTTTCAACTTCAAGCAAAGCACCCAAGCCACCATTTGCAGTATGTAATGCCTTTCAACTTCAAGCCAAAGCACCCAAACAACCCAACCATTTGCAGTAAGTAATGCCTTTCAACTTCAAGCCAAAGCACCCAAGCCACCATTTGCAGTAAGTAGTGCCTTTCAACTTCAAGCCAAAGCACCCGCCACCATTTGCAGCAAGTGGTGCCTTTCAACTTCAAGCCAAAGCACCCAAACCACCATGTGCAGTAAGTAGTGCCTTTCAACTTCAAGCCAAAGCTCCCAAGCCACCATTTGTGGTAAGTAGTGCCTTTCAGCTTCATGCCAAAGCACCCAAAACAACCATTTGCAGGCAGTGCCTTTTTACTTAAAAAAAGACATATTTTCATTTTCAAACCACATTAAGGGTACTCACAATTGTGTAGACATTTGTTCAATGTCATTCAGAGCTCAGAGAGACGTGACCCTTGGCTTCATCATCTTGCAGAGACTGAGTGAGGCACACCACATCCTGGTTTTATAGTCCCTCCCCCTCCCTCCAGCAGGTGCAGCAGAGAGAATGGTGATTTTTTTAAACTTCAAGCCAAAGCTCCCAAGCCACCATTTGCAGTAAGTAGTGCCTTTCAACTTCAAGCCAAAGCACCAGCCACCATTTGCAGTAAGTAGTGCCTTTCAATTTCAAGCCAAAGCACCCAAGCCACCATTTGCATTATGTAGTGCCTTTCAACTTCATGCCACCATTTGCAGTAAGTACTGCCTTTCAACCTCAAGCCAAAGCACCCAAGCCACCATTTGCAGTAAGAAGTGCCTTTCAACTTCAAGCCAAATCCACCGCCACCATTTCCAGTAAGTAGTGCCTTTCAACTTCAAGCCAAAGCACCCAAGCCACCATTTGCATTAAGAAGTGCCTTTCAACTTTAAGCCAAATCTACCACCACCATTTGCAGTAAGTAGTGCCTTTCAATTTCAAGCCAAGCACCCAAGCCACCATTTGCAGTAAATAATGCCTTTCAACCTCAAGCCAAAGCACCCAAGCCACCATTTGCAGTAAGTAGTGCCTTTCAACTTCAAGCCAAAGCACCCAAGCCACCATTTGCATTAGTAAGTAGTAAGTAGTACCTTTCAACTTCAAGCCAAAGCACCAGCCACCATTTGCAGTAAGTAGTGCCTTTCAATTTCAAGCCAAGCACCCAAGCCACCATTTGCAGTAAGTCGGAGGGGGGCTCTGTGCGAGGTGGCCAAAAATGACGGCCGTAGGTGGCGGCATTCTGTCGGAAATCACAGCACAGTAGGCCAAAAGCGGTCAAGATCAGAGATTTAGTAATATAGATAGATGAACCTTCTGATGTGAAAACATACCATTCAAGATTTTTGCAGCTTTGTACTATGTCCATTACAAAAGCTCCTCAAGCTTTATTTTTACAAATCATTCTATGAAACGCTCTCCCCTTCCTCTTCTTCCCCCGCACCCCACCCAAGGGAAATGGAACACACAGAACCCAATTTCACAACACAATGCATTTTTATGCTCTCATAGAAATGTACAACATGGGAAGAAGCCCTTTGGCCCGTCATGTCCATGCTGACCAAGTTAGCATATTGCGCTAGTCCCATTTGCTTGCGTTTGGCCCATATCATTCTAACCCCTTCCTATTCACATCTGCGCAAATGTCTTTAAAAGTCCTAATTTTATCCACTTCTATAACTTCCTCTGGCAGTTTATTCCAGATAAGGACTACCTTCCAAGTGGAATAATTTTCCCTAGGAATCCTCTTAAATTTCTCCCCTCTCCTTTATGTTTTGAATCTTCTATCTTGGATAAAAGAGTCAATTTATCAGTGAGCCTCGTGATCTTGTTCGCTTCCAAGGTCACCCCTCAGCCTCCAATGCTACAAAGAAAAATGTCTCAGCTAAGACCTCTTCTCACTATAACAAGCGCATGGGTCCAGGTATCACCCTGATGAATCATTGTTTGCATCCTTTCCAATTTGATGACATCCAAGGATATCATATTGGAATATTTGAAGGATTTTGTTAGTTGTCCCAATGAATCGGTAACATTGTTGGAGAAATTATCCCTGGACTGTGTGTGTGTGTGTACGCATGTGCACGCATGTGCAAAATAGTTGCCATTTAATGGCTTTAAAGGCAAGATGTTATTTAAATCGTGCCTTGAGTAATCTTACGATGCCCCAAGAGATGCTTAAGGAATTAGGCAATCTTTAAGTGTTGTTGGCTGTTGATGTAATTTTTTGGGTCAAAGGTTCATTAGTTATAACTATACAAGTGCCTTCTCCGAATTTCCCTACTGCCATTTCCTCTGCAGCTTCTGTACCGTCCAATAAGTGAATAATAACCGTAACTGGAGTTTCCACAGTTGAGTAACAGGGAACATGTCATCTTGTCAGATTCTAGTTCACAGCCTTAAACATGTACATTGCCTTTTTAGGGTGGTGAGTGATCTGGAGCCCTGGATTGTCCTGGATTTTACACAGGGAGTGGTGAATCTGTGGAATTCTCTGCCACAGAAGGTAGTTGAGGCCAGTTCATTGGCTATATTTAAGAGGGAGTTAGATGTGGCCCTTGTGGCTAAAGGGATCAGGGGTATGGAGAGAAGGCAGGGATGGGATACTGAGTTGGATGATCAGCCATGATCATATCGAATGGCAGTGCAGGCTCGAAGATCCGAATGGCCTACTCCTGCACCTAATTTCTATGTTTCTGTGTCCTGCAACAAAACTGCCCGTATGTTACTC
Source organism: Leucoraja erinaceus (assembly GCF_028641065.1). Taxonomy (NCBI): domain Eukaryota; kingdom Metazoa; phylum Chordata; class Chondrichthyes; order Rajiformes; family Rajidae; genus Leucoraja; species Leucoraja erinaceus. The sequence continues at coordinate 41,160,281 of NC_073392.1, read as the reverse complement.
CCAACTCTACAATGGCCTTGTCAGAAACTTGGTTGTACCATGATTGTTATGGTGTGAATGTGGAAAAATAATGAAATATTTACATCACAGTTAGCTATGGGTGAGATGCTGGAGGATGGATTTTATACATGAAGGGCAATGAAGAATAACCTGGGAACTAGTCATCAAAAACCTACATCTCTGATAGGTAAGGTACTGAAGGAGATTCTAAGGGATAGGATGTACTCGGTTGATTAGGGATAGTCGGCATGGTTTGGTGCATATGAGATCATGGCTCATTTGATTGTTTTTTTGACAAAGTATCCAAGAGGATTAAGGGTGGGACTTGTAGATGTGGTCTATATGGACAATTCTGCATGGAAATCGATTGGGACCTTGGGAGAAACATGGAAAATAGGTGCAGGAGGAGGCCATTCGGCCCTTCGAGTCAGCACGAAGAGCTGATTGGAGCTGATAGAGCTAATTTGACACATTATATGGGTTGTTGGTAGGAGGTGAAAGGCAATGAAGGTATTTTGTACTGATGGTCCATGACTCATGGTGGGCCTCAGGGGTTGGCGCTGGCTCCACTGTTTGTCAACAAGATTAATGATTTGGAAGGGAATGTAGAAGGCAAGGTCAGCAAGTTTGCAAATGACAGCTAAAATGGGTGGTAGCGTAAACAATTAAGGAGGTTATCAAGAATGACAGCAGGTTCCCAGGCGAGTATTTGTGTGTGTGTGTGTGTGTGTGTGTGTGTGTGTTTGTGTGTGTGTGTGTGTGTGTGTCACAGGTGGATCTGCAATCACACATTAAAATCTCTTCTCCTACAGCAATATTTTTTATCCCCTTATCATGTATCTGTACACTGAATGGCTCTATTATTATCATGTATTGCCTTACTGCTGACTGGTTAGCACGCAACAGAAGCTTTCCACTGTACCACGTGACAATAAACAAAACTGAACTGATCCTGATCAGCTGGCCAGTAAATGGAGTTCAAAGTTGCATTTTGGAAAGTCAAACCAGGGTAGGACTTTTACAGTGAATAGTAGTCCTGAACAGAACAGTATTGCAGAACAGAGGACCTGCACATACACATAGTTCCCCGAAAATGGCAACACAGGAATATGGGGTCCTGGAAAGGGCTTTGCAAACTTCATAAGTTCATAAGTTATAGGAGCAGAATTAGGCCATTCGGCCCATCAAGTGTACTCTACCATTCAATCATGACTGGTCTATCTTTCCCCCAACTGCATTGTCCTGCCTTGTATGTGAATACTTGGCCAATAAACGTATTCATTCATTGTCCCCATAACCCCTGACACCCGTGCTAATCAAATCTATATACAGTATCTGTCTGATAAATATCCATCGACGGCCTCCACAGCTGTCTATGGCAAAGAATTCCACAGATTCACCACCCTCTGACGAAAGATATTCCTCCTCCTCGTCCTCCTAAAGGAACATCCTTTAATTCCAAGGCTATGACCTCTGGTCCTAGACTCTCCCACTAGTGGAAACATTCTCTCCACATCCACTCTGTCCAGGCCTTTCACTATTTGGTAAGTTTCAATTATGTCCCCTTTTATCCTTCTAAACTCCCCACATTCATTGCATTCTTCTTGTGTATGGCGTTCACAGCCTAAAGTTGTAGGATGGCTTGTTTTTGATCTTATTTGATTGTGCACAACAGGTTGATTGCATTTGTTGGAACAGGGCGGACCACATGAAGGTTGCAATCTCCCACCCCATTCATTGCAGTTAACATGCCAGACTCTGCCAGCTCATTAAGTGCTATCCACTGGTGGGACAAACCTACCAGCTGATGCATCAGTAATTTTGAGCAAAACCTTGAAGAAACGGTGACAATAACAAGAGATGTACTCCAGATGGAAGATTTCAATGGCCACCACAAAGTTATCGGCAGCATCACCACTGCTGGAAGAACATGGCTGTTCAAGATGAAGGGCTGGAGATAAAAGCATAGTTGTGAACTGCAAAGCTTATGGAAGGACTTTTTGGGGGGGGGGCAAGGAGAAACCAGTGCAAGGTCAGCAACGATTCCGGGGAAGGATGTGAGGGGTGGTGGAGGGGGAAATGTTGGAGGGGAGAGAAAGGGGAGCCGCCCCCTCTGGGCCTCTTTCTCGAGTAAGGAGTCCTCTCCTTCCAGTGATGACCCCTTCTGTCCTCCGACAATCCTTGTTCTTTTGGACTCTCCCTGAGGGATTTCTACCCTTTCTGGACTATTTTTATTTCTAACTGCATCGGCATCAACCTGCTTCCTGCACACCAGACTGAAGATCTGCCCTTCAGAACCTGCTGTGTCTTTAACAACAATTTTCCATCACTTCATGAACGCTGGCACCTACCTGACTTTGTGAGAAATTACCCAGATATGTTGTCATAAAATAGCAGGTTAAGGCAAAGGTAATGCTAATAAAAGGAGAGCAGTATGGGCCTGTCCCACTTCAGCCAGAATTTAGGCGACTACAGGTGACTGGTCTATCGCCACATGGTCGCCGGGGCGTGTCACCTGTATGGTCGTGAGTTGTCCCCTCAGTCGCCCAAAAAGTCGAAGCATCTTTCTGGTCGATGCTGAATTTTCAACAGGGTCAAAACTTTTCAGCGACAGTTGGCTTGATGCCAATGAGCGTAGCTTGACTCCTCCTGATGTAGGTGCTGTCGTAGGTTGTCGCCAGGATGACGTAGGTTGTCGCCGGTGCTGACTTCGGTGAATTCCATTGGCGACTACCTACATCAACCTACATGTACCGGCGACTGAATTGTCTTCAGTTGTTGCAGAGAGGGTCATAGCTTGTCGCCTTTGTGGTCGTAGGTGTGGTCGTAGGTGGATGTCCTAATGGGTTGCCAGTTGTCGGTAGCTTGCCGTAGCTTGACGTTGACTAGGTTGTAAGTTGTTGTAGCTTGTCTTGGACATTGCCGTAAGCAGGCACGGAAATCGCTATAAAAATATGGAGGGGACATGGGGGGCACAATTTCTTGGCGGCTGCGCGTGCATGCGCATACTTACACACACGCGCGAGGCTTCGGAGGCTCAATCGAGCGCTAAATGCAGCTCAACTCTGCCTGTCTCGCCGGGTTAACCTACAGCCCTGCCTGGATTGACGGAACACCAGCGCTGGCTGTAAATCTGGGCCATATTTCCCGCAAGTCCAGGCAGGGCTGTAGGTTAACCTGACGGGACAGGCAGAGTTGAGCTGGGTTTAGCGCTGCTTCTCTGAGCTGGCTGGGGGCACTGCTCCCATCTGACTCCCGACGTCTCTGGCCACCCGTGGGTGGGGGCACTCGGGTAGGGACGGGACACGCGGGGAGCCGGGATCGATCCCGGCTGCGGATGAGGCGCAGGTCTGTGCCGAGAGTGTTTTGGCACGTCTTCCTCCTCCAATCATCACGCTGAATCATCATGTCCCACCCTCATTGCCTGCTGATCGACGTCTCTCTCGTCCAATCGGCGCCCTCGATCAGCAGTCCCACCCCCACTGTCTCGCGTAAAGTGGAGATTTCACCTGGTTTTAAAATCCGGATTACAAAAACTGGGGGGGGGGGATCATCCCCCATCTCTCAAAACAGAGGGAGGACGTGTCCCCCTGGCTCCCCCAGGATTTCCACCCCTGGCTGTAGGGGTGTCCAGTCGTCGGTTTTTCGGCGATCTGCGACAAATATGACAGTCGCCGGCAGGCCCTTAAGGCTTCACCAGATTGAATACTGGTATGACAGGTTTGTAATATGAGAAGAGGTTGAGAATGCCAGTTCTTATGAGGCTTGACAGAGTAAACAAAGGAATGATATTTTTACTTGGCTGGTGTATCCGAGGTAATGATCTCAAACTAATGGGCCTGTCCCACAGAACGAGGTAATTCAAGAGCTCTCCCGAGTTTAAACAAAAAAATCAAACTCGTGGTAAGTACGTGGAATGTACGTAGCGGCTACGTCGGAGCTCGTGAATGTCTCGTAGAGGCACGTAACGCTAACGGCAATTACTCGGAAAATGCGGTAACTCGTGAAGTTTTTTCAGCACTGTGAAAAATGTCCACGAGAGCCCCGAGTACCTACGAACGGCTATTACCGTAATTCTCCGAGTTCGAATCATGGAAAACTCGGGAGAACTCTTGAATTACCTCGTTCAGTGGGACAGGCCCTTAAGGGGGATCCAATTCAGAATGAGGGCGAGAATGTGTAGGAAGAAACTGCAGATGCTAGGATAGATACGAAGTACTGGAGTAACTCGTCGGGTCAGGCAGCATCTCTGGAGAAAAAGGATGGGTGACGTTTTGGGTCAGAACCCTTCTTCAGACTCGTTCTTCAGATGAGAAGAGATAACTTTACCCTGAAGAAAGTGATATTTTGGGGGGGAATTCTCAACCCAGAAGCCTGTGAAGGCTCGGTCATTATGTATTTAAGATCAATCAACAGGATATAGAACAACGTAGGAACAGGTCCGTTGAGCAAAATGTCTGTGTCAAACATGATGCCAAATTAAACTAATCCCTTCTGGTTTTGTGTGATCCACCTCTGCGTATTCACATGCCCATCTAAAAATCCTTTTAAATGTTTCTGTCAAATCTGCTTCCACCACCAATCCTAGCAGCATATTCCAGGATCTTGCCACTGTTTTTAAGGGGGGTGGGAAATCGCCCCACATAAATCCTTTAAATTTGCCCCATCTGATCTTAAAGATGGCCTCTAATAATTGACACTTACACCCTGGCTGGAGGGCCTGACTGTCTACCCTATCTAGGCCACTCATCATTTAAAAAAATGTCCATCCAGTTTCCCCTCAGCCTCCAATGCCCCGGAGAAAAGTTTGTCTAACCCCTCCTTGCAGCTAATGCCCTCTAATCCAGGCAGCATCCCAGTAGACTGCCACCACTCCGAGGAAGGGTCTCGACCTGAAATGTCACCCATTCCTTCTCTCCAGAGATGCTGCCTGTCCCGCTGAGTTACTCTAGCATTTTGTGTCTATCTCAGTAAACGTCCTCCATGACCTCTCTGAAACCTCCATCCTTCCTTTTGTAGATTCTTGGATATGAAGGCAATTGAGGATTATGGGGTTAGTGCTGGAGAGTGGTGGTAAGGTTAAAATATTAGCCATGACCTTTCGGAATGATTGATCAAGCAAGTGGACCAACAGGCTGACTCTAGCTATTATTAATGTTAATTGCAATCCAGCCACTTATTGCCCAATAAATCTGATTAGGAATGCGATAGAAACTGTCATTGACTATGTAATCAAGTGTCACTTAAGGGCCTGTCCCAATTGCGTGTCCTTGGCACGCAAATTACGCGACCTCGTGGTCACGTTGAGGTGCAGGGGAATCGTATGGCCGCATGGGGCCGGTCCCAATGAGAAGCGCGGAGGGATATGTAGTTGTGCGCGACATCGTGCGGGGCTCCGAAATATTTGTAGTGATCAAAATCTTCGCGCGCCAATGGCCTGTCGCGGAACTGACGGCCAAAGTGGGACAGGCCCAAGATCCTGGTGTGACGCAACGTCTCACCATCAACAGCAGCAGAAGCAGGCAAACGATCGCTGAACTCGGCCTGGGGCTCACGGCCGTTGCAGTCTGGATCCGCCCCCACTTCTACTCCCAGAGCGGGGTCAAGAAAATTGAAGATAAACACAAAATGCAGGAGTAACTCAGTGGGACCGGCAGCATCTCTGGAGAGAAGCAATGGGTGACGTTTCTGGTCAAGACCCTTCTTTTCAAACTGAAGAAGAGTCTTGACACAAAACGTCACCCATTGCTTCTCTCCAGAGATGCTGCCTGTCCCCCTGAGTTATTCCAGCTTTGTGTCCATCTTCAAATGACGTCACGCGCTCCAGAGGGCTGTGCGTACGCATGAAATCGCGCCCGACCTTTGCCGGACTATCGCAGCTCAATCATCGCAATTTGCATGCCAAGGACTCGTAAGTGGGACAGGCCCTTTACTCACCAGTAATCTCTGCTGCTCAGTTTGGGTTTTGTTTGGAAGACATTCCTCCAGATTGCATCACTGCCTTGGTTCTTGTAGAGACTAAACCATTCTAAAGGTGACGTAATAGTGATTGCATTTTACCTCTGCAGTTTCAAGGAGACCTGTTAAAACAGAAGTGGAGAGGTAACTTCCACTGGCTGGGGTGACACTTGGGATAAAGGAAGATGATCTTGATGGAAGGTCAATGCCGAGCCTTAAACCGCCCTGTCACTTTTCATCAGAGCATTGGCCTCTGCCCAACCATTTTGCTTTCAGTCCCATTCCTTCTGGAGTCTGATCAAAGGTGGTGATGTTTGCTGATGGTGTAATATGTTCAATCACCTTCAGCTCTTCAGTTAATTAAGCAATTTGCATCTGCATGCAGTTTGAGCCTCGACAGAATTCTGGTATGGCATAAGATAGACACAATATGTTGGAGTAACTCAGCGGGACAAGCATCATCTCTGGTTCGAAAGAATGGTTCGGGTTAGACTGAGGAAGGGCCTCGACCTGAAACGTCACCCATTCCTTCTATCCAGAGATGCTGCCTGTCCCGCTGAGTTACTCCAGTATTTTGTGTCAACTGTGTAAACCAGGATCTGCATTCCTTCCTACACATAATTGGGTAATATTTATGCCATGGATGTTCTGAGCACTAACCTCCAAAAAGGAGAGATTTTAACTGCTTATCCTTGATGTTAAAGGGCATTGCCATTGTTCCATCCCCACTGCCAACATCCGAGGTGGTCAATATTGACCAGAAACTGAACTAGACCAGCCCATTTCATACTGGTCTGAAGAAGGGTCTCGACCTGAAACGTCACTCATTCATTCTCTCCAGAGATGCTGTCTGTCCCACTGAGATACTCCAGCATTTCGTGTTTATAGTCCATTTAATACTATTGATATAGGAACTATGTTGGTGTCGTCTGCTGTGAGCAACTCTCCTTATGATGCCCCAGGGATGTCAATAGGAATGAAGGAAAGATGTTTGATCCCATCCGTAATGGCAGTGACCACCCGGGATGTTGTCAGTGGGGATGGAGTAATGGCAATGCCAGTTAACATCAAGAATAAGCTGGTAGACTTTCTTTTTGGAGATGTTATTGCTTAGAATATCCATGGCACAAATATTACCTAATTATGCCATAGCAGAATTCTGTCGACGCTCATACTGCATGCAGATCCCATCAATGTCAAAGCAGCCCCTTAAATTGTTATGTTGGCTATCAAGCAATGTTTGTTCTATCTATCAAGAGAGAGTTAGATTTAGCTCTTGGTGCTAAAGGAATCAGGATATGGAGAAAAAGCAGGAACGGGGTACTGATTTTAGATGATCAGCCATGATCATATTATGTTGGTGCTGGCTCGAAGGGCCAAATGGCCTATTCCTGCACCTATTTTTCTATGTTTCTATCATTCGCACGGTGGTTGCTCTGTGTGTGCAGTCTTCTAACTGCCCAGCATATACTTGCCTCTGGTGTTACTCCCAAACCTACAATCTCTATTAGTGTTAAGACCAAGCACCAACTATAGGTTTCCCACCAAGTCTTACACCATCCAGACTTGGAAACCTATTCACAAAAATACTCAGAATTTCCTTCTTGTGTGTTTAAAGGGGCTACTGGGGACAGTGTCCGTGTAGCTCTTCTGTGTTCTTGCCCTGGAAGAATTATACCCCACAGGAGGCCTTTGACCACCATTTTGGTTAGTGAAGGTTCATGTAGAAGGTACAGGAGCCTGAAGACGGCAACGACCAGGTTCAGGAATAGCTACTTCCCCACAGCCATCAGGCTATTAAACCTGGCTCGGACAAAACTCTGATCATTAATAACCCATTATCTGTTATTTGCACTTTATCAGTGTTTATTCATGTGGTATACATTTATACACTGGTATATGGACACACTTATCTATTTTGTAATAAATGCCTACTATGTTCTGTGTGCTGAAGCAAAGCTAGAATTTCATTGTACTATCAGGGACACATGACAATAAACTCGCTTGAACTTGAACTTGAACTTGAATAATATCAATAAAATGGTCATTGATGTTTTGTGATTTTATTTTTGTATTTTAAAATCCATGCCGGAAGAAACCTCTTCTTGTACTTGGGAGGGCACAAAGTGCTGGAGTAACTTGGAGGCAGGTAGCATCTCTGGAGGACATGAATTGGGGGCATTTCGTGTCAGAATCCTTCTTCAGGCCTGAAGCATCTCCTATTCAGATCCTCCAAAGATGCTGTCTGACCTGCTGTTATTCTAGCATTTAGTATTTAGTATTTTTTTGTACTTCAGTTTGACTTGATTAGAGTCACAGAATTGTACAATGTGGATACAGGGCCTTCAGCTCAACTTGCCCATGCTGACCAACATGTCCCATCTATACTAGTTCTGCCTGCCTGCGTTTGGCCCATGTCCCTCTAAATCTACCCCATCCATGTACCTGTCCAAATGTTTCTTAAACATTGCTTCCCACAGTAATATGTCCCATGCACACACCACCCTTTGTGTGTTGTATTATGTGTAGTATAATCTGACGATAGACACAAAATGCTTGAATAACTCATCGCGTCACACAGCGTCTCTGCAGAAAAGGAATAGGTGACATTTGGGTTGAGAAGCTTCAGCCTGAGGAAGGGGCAGCCTACAATCCAGCTGTATGAATAGTGATTTATCTAACTTCAAGTACTTTTCCTCACTCTCTGCCTGCCCTTCCCCACCCCAGTTCTCTGACTCGTTTCCCTGTCCTGATTAATTTTACTGATTGTATGCCTTAATGTCACTCCGTCAGCCAACAATGAACCATTCTACATTTATTTTCCATACATTTGATCTGTTGTTTTCACACATTACCATATGTCCAGACTCTCTCTCCCCTGACTCTTAAGCTGAAGAAGGGTCTGGACTTGAAGCATCACCCATTCCTTCTCTCCACAGATGTTGCCTGTCCCGCTGAGTTACTCGCATTTTGTGTCTATCTACAATTCCTTCCTACACGTACAAGCTGATTCATTGGATAGCAGCTCAAAACAAAACGTTTTCACTGTACCTCTCTTCACATGACAACAACACTTTGGAGTTGTGCTTCACTGGTCGCTGCAGTTCCAGCAGTGCCCATGGTGGAGCGCTGCTGAGCGGGAGCTGTTGGGGAAGGGTGCGAGTGGTGAAAGGTGATGCCAGAGGTCCGTGACGTAGTGGGGGGAGGGGTGATCTCTGGGCGGGCGGAGCGGTACGCGTGACGTCAGTGGGGGGAGGGGCGAATGTCTCGATTAGCGGCGCGTGTGACGTCAGTGGAGGGAGGGGGGGATCTGGCGGCGGGAGGGCGGAGCGGAGCGTGTGACGTCAGTGGAGGGAGGGGGGATCTGGCGGCGGGAGGGCGGAGCGTGTGACGTCAGGGGGGATCTGGGGCGGGAGGGCGGGATCTGACGTCGGGGGGAGGGGGTGATCGGAGCGGAGCGGTGTGACGTCAGTGGGGGGAGGGGGGATCTCGGCGGCGGTGACGTCAGGTAGGGGAGGGGATCTGGCGGCGGGAGGGCGGAGCGTGTGACGTCAGTGGGGGGAGGGGGGATCTGGCGGCGGGAGGGCGGAGCGTGTGACGTCAGTGGGGTGACGTCATCTGGCGGGAGGGGGGCGTGTGACGTCAGGGAGGGCGGGGCGTGTGACGTCAGTGGGGAGGGGGGAGCGAGTGCGGACGTCAGCGTGGACGGGGAGGGGGGGGGATCTGGCGGCGGGCGGAGCGTGTGACGTCAGTGGAGGGCGGGGCGTGTGACGTCAGTGGGGGAGGGGGGATCTGAGGGCGGAGCGGAGCGTGTGACGTCAGTGGAGGGAGGGGGATCTGGCGGCGGGAGGGCGGAGCGGAGCGTGTGACGTCAGTGGTGGCGGGCGGGGCGTGTGACGTCAGTGGGTGGGGGGGATCTGGCGCTGATAAGCGGCGGCGACGGGCCGCGTCTGCACTAGTTCGCTCTCAGTGCAGGGCAACGAGGAGGTGGTGTCTGCGCCGTCTGTCTCCACACACCCCGTGCGTCCTCCTGCCCCTCCACCGCCGGGAAACCGCCACCATCAACACCGAGTAAGTCACCGCGGCCGCCCGCAGCTGTCCTAACCGACTCTTGTATCGCTCCCGAAGACCAGAGACAAAATGCCGGAGTAACTCAGCGGGACAGGCAGCCGCATCTGTGGAGAGAAGGAATGGGGGTCAGGGCGAGTAGAGATATGCGAGGGCGAGGGGTGAAAACCGACACATCAAAGGGGAGGGACGCGGATCAAGGAAAGTGTTGGTTGTTAAACTAAACTAACAAGGAGACAGACAAACAGCGAATGTAATCAGTGAAACTAGGGTGTGGGAGGACGGGGAGAGAGCAAGGGTTACTTGAAGTTCGACAAGTCTAGAGATATACAAGGTGGTGTCTCTCCGATTTGTGTTGGGCCTCGCTGTGCAGGAGGCGGTGTCGCCGCTTCCTCCAGCCGGTTGCTCGGTGCGGGGAGGAGGTGGTGTCGGAGTCCGCCATCTCCACTCGCTCTCCCTCCCCTCACAGCGGGTACACAGCCACCGTCTGAACAATAAACGACCCCCATTCCTTCTCTCCAGGGATGCTGCCTGTCCCGCTGAGTTACTCCAGCATTTTGTGTCTAACTTCACCCCAGCCGCGGGCCCCAGCAACTCTCCTAACCGCCTTGTCTCTCGCTTCCTTGAGCCCTCGCTCAGGCTCGATTACCTGACCGAGGGAAAGGTCTTCACTCTAGCACCTTGAGGGCTGTGTACGTTCCTCCCTTCAAAGTTCAGAGAAACATTCCTGAATTGGACAGTCCACATACCCTGGGACACCATTTCTCACTCTTCAAACACAAATGTATGCCCCTCTTGGCTATCATAAACCAATGACAGTTTCGTGAAGAAAAGCGTTTAATTTGGTAAATAGATATCTCTATATCCGCAATCTGTTTCAGTTAATAATTAGTAACTTCCTGCAAGTAATCAATATGTATGATCGTCATGGCTGAATACTTGGCACTTTGCAATAGCAATTTCACGTTCAGGAAGTGCTTTCACATGTTCAAAGTTTGTGATTTAGCAATGTTGGAAATCCTCAACCAGATTCGGCAAAATCTGGAGAAAAAGATTTCAGCCTGGTATTCAGCAGAAAAAGTTGTAACACAGTGTTTACTGTTTTCCCCTCTAATATTTGGCTATCAGAAAATATCAGTATATCTTCTATCTGTATTTGCTGGTATTATTTCAATGAACAGTTCGTATCAAAGGAATTTTAATATGTTGTCCTTCCAGCAGTTTAATTTATTATTTGGATGAACAACATTCTTCACAACCTGTTGACTTCTACACAATGAATCATTCACTAATTTAATGAATGATGGATCTAATGGAGATTTGAATTGTAAAGTATTGTGGAGAAATGGTTGCGTTATTTTTGAGATTACGGTGAGCTTTCTATCTATGCTACTGTAGTATGCTTTTAAAATGGGAAACTGAAAGAAGGCTGATTATTGTAATCATTACAAATGAAATGCCTTTACTGGGGAACATCTATGTTCATTTAGCACGGGCTCTAGATTACTACTCGCCAAAGTGCATGGTTCTTGTTAATTGCTGAGTTAAAGGTACATTGGTGGTCATGGGACAATCATGTTTGCATCTAGGGGATGAGATACCATGGATATTCTGTTTTTCGAGCCATTTGTATACTTTTATTTTCATTTTATTTTTTAACATTTATAGAAAGTTGCGTTTAAACAGTCCTGATAACTCTTTCGGTTGGACAATCCAAAATTGTTCATATTCCAAAGTCCCATTATTTATCTCTTCAGAGCATTTTAATTATTTCCTCTAGCTACACAACACAAATTTCCCAGAAGTGTGGCAACTGTATGACAAATCCTGTGGGAGTATAAAGTTAAAACAGTTTTGTAAGAATGTCTTTCATTCTTCCGGCATACTCTACTTAATATTATGTTAGGGCCTTGCATTTTGTAAGTATTCTAAATAGTTTATATGTATTTACAATTCTAAAAAGAGTATACATTTATACGATTTTGGGGTAAGGTAGTTAATGGCAAATTAGAATGATCTCCAATTATCAAACACCATATGTCTATTGTCTATCTTTAACATTTCAAATTCCTAGTTTGAGTGCATTTTCTTTTTGACTTTTCTGTTGACTTCTGTATTTATGTATAGAAGAATGGAAATTCATTTTTATGTAGGTATTTTGGGTAGAGCTGTTCTAATGGAGCCTTTGGTAAATGTTGCTGTTGTTGCCTTGTTCAGATTTCTGTGATTTCTTCACATTTTGATTCATTTTTAGTTTAGTTTAATTTTCATTATTGACTTTTGCGAATGGAAAATTGTTTGACTAATCAGTTGTGTTTATATGAATTTCTCTCTGCACAACATAGGAACTTAAAAAAATAGGTGCAGGAGTAGGCCATTCGGCCTTTGAGCCAGCACTAACATTCAATATGATCATGGCTGATCATCTAAAATCAGTACCCCGTTACTGCTTTTTCCCCCATAACCCTTAATTCTTTTAGCCCTCTAATCTAATTGAGCTTAATCTAACTCTCTTGAAAACATCCAGAGAATTGGCCTCCACTGCCTTCTGTGACGGAGAATCCCACAGATTCACAACTCTGGGTGAAAAAGCTTTTCCTCATCTCAGTCCTAAATGGCCTACCCCTTATTCTTAAACTGTGACCCCCTGGTTCTGGACTCCCCCAACATCGAGAACATTTTTCCTGCATCTAGCCTGTCCAATCCTTTAAGAATTTTATATGTTTCTATAAGATTCCCTCTCATCCTAAATTCCAGTGAGTACAAGCTTAGTCGACCCATTCTTTCATCATATGTCAGTCCCGCCATCCCGGGAATTTACCTGGTGAACCTACGCTGCACTCTATGGCGCCTCCACTCCAGGTGCGGTCTCACCAGGGCTCTGTACAACTGCAGTAGGACCTCCTTGCTCCTAAACTCAACCTGTTCTAACTAACCATAACAATGCACTTTGTCTAACACAGGTTCAGCAAACTTTTATAGATTTAAAAGCTTTATGTGGTTGTAAAATCAATAAAAGCTATTCTAAATTTGACAATTGTTACTTTAATTTGTTTAACGTTGGGAGACATCCTTTGATTTACATTTCAATAAATAACCAAATTTAGATTTTTTAAAATAGGTTTTGGAACTTCCAGTAAAAGTTCTGGAACTATATCTGATAAATGGCAATTAAACATCACATTTATGTGCACAACGCTCTGGAAGTTGTATATAGCAGTACAGCTGAAGGGTACTGAAATGGTCTGGTTCTGTCAGAGGGACTCATATAATTGATCTAAGTTTCAGTTTAAGCAGAGGAAGGAATGTGCATAATTAGAAGACAAAGTACGCTGCCGGAATTGGTTGATCTTTTGTTGATATAATTAGGTGACATTTAAAAAAAAAAAGATTCTTATAATTCCACTTGGTTTCGTTCAACATGTTTTACATGCAGCCAACTAAACAAAACCTTTCTCACCCCTGTCATTCTTCCTGCTCTCTGCTCCTGCCAGACAGAAGCTTGAAAGTGTGCACCACCAGCTTCAGGAACCGCCTTCTTTCCTTCTGTTATCAGGCTTCTGTACAGTCCTGCCACGTAAAAAGCTTGGGTAGAGTCCGATTCTACTCTCTACCTCCTTGTGGCCATTGACCCCCGAACTGTTGTGCTGCAATGCTGAGAATTATATCCTGCACTTTGCATCTTTCTCTTTGCTCTACTTATTGTGCTTGAGTTTAGCATGATTGTATTTTTGAACAGTATTATCTGCTTTCCAGGACAGCCAGAGATGTAGTTGGAGTTGAATTGGGGGGTTGTAGTGCTTGATGGATTGGGCTGTCTCCACAACTCTACAATTTCTTGCAGTGTTAGGCAGAGCAGTTACTGTACCAAGCTGTGAACTCCAGACAGGATGCCATGCCTTCTGTTGGAAAACTGTTGCAATCGGCAAGAGCCATTCGAGACGGTCAATGTGCTGGACGGGTCAAATTGTTGGTGGTATTTATGCCAAGAAACTGACCATCTCCACTTCAGCAAAATGAAGGCAGACTGGATTGTGTACTCTATCCTGTTTCCTGAAGTCAATGACCAACTCCTTTGTTTTGCTGACAGTTTGGGAGGGGTTTGTGTTTGTCACCGTACTTTATGGATCCAAGTGCAGATGGTGTGTTGAGTCCTAGGTTCAGGAGTTTGGAGATGAATTAGATCAAACGTATCATTTTCAGTGGAATGTAATTGTGGTGAAATAAATAAAATAAGTTCGGATTTTATTTATTGTCTATGCTGCCTCTTGTCCTTTCATTCCATAGTCGTCAGTTTCTTAACAAAATTTTAATGCGACTTTGACAAAAATCTTCGAATATATATGAATGTCATCTACTCCATTTCTTTAGTCAGCCCCTTCTGAAATCGACCAATACACTTTGCTCAAACTTCTAAAAATATAACCACTACTGGGGTTAGAATAGACCAGCCTGTAGCTCTCTACTTTGTCCAAAAACCTAGTTTTCATGATGAAACAGATTCCACACCACAAACGTTAATACTGCCAGTCCGGAATTGCTAGGCATATCCTGTAGATAATATCCTTAGGACAACAACCTGGAGCTCAATGCTCTTAAGACAGTAGAATTGATTGTCGACTTTAGGAGAGCTCCCCTCTCCCCACTCACCATCAACAATACCACAGTCGCATCTGTGGAGTTCCTTGAAACCATCATCTCCAGGGACCCTAAATGGGAAGCCTCCGTCGACTCCATAGTCAAAAAGGCCCAACAGAAGATTTACTTCCTGCAGCAGCTGAGAAAACACAATCTACCACAAGCAATGATGGTCCAGTTTTATACTGCCATCATAGAGTCTGTCCTCACCTTCTCCATCATGGTCTGGTTTGGCTCAGCCACCAAGCATGACATTCAGAGGCTGCAGCGCATCATTCGATCAGCCGAGAAGGTTGGTGGCTGCAACCTTCCCCCCATCGATGAACTGTACACTGCAAAGGCCAGGAAGAGAGCGGGTAAGATCATCTCTGACCCCTCTCACCCTGGCCACAAACTCTTTGAATCACTTCCCTCTGGAAGGCGACTCCGGACTGTCAAAGTCGCCACAGCCAGACATAAAAACAGCTTTTTTCCATGAGCAGTAGCTCTACTCAATAACCAAAAGTCTGTAGCCTTCTTGTGCTCTGATATTTTATTTAATTCTTCAAATGTTTAAATTGTGTTGTGTTGTTGCTTGCGAGCAAAAACACCAAGGCAAATTCCTTGCATGTATACATACTTGGCTGCAGAGTACTAGTACTGTATTCCTAAATTGCACACATCTCTAGGCAAGGATCACCACCGTAGTTCCAAATAAGCTCCATGCTGTCATGCTACTTGCTAACTATACATGCCTTTTTTTCCATTCATTACTTTATTGGGATAAGGAAGTGCCGTCACTTACTAAGATTTCCTGTTGGCTTCACTTTTCTGTCAGGAAGACCCTCTTCCCAGAAATTTGGTGTGCAGAGTATTTTAAGTTGGGGAAAACAAAGTCCAGTAGTTGGTCAGAAGTTTGGGTTCCATTTTCTATAGGGAATGGGAATAGGAGGGGGAGTGAGAGCACTACCTGATTTTAATCTTTAGTGGCCGAACTCCATTATAAGATTCTGCTCCTTATTTTTTATTTTCCCCACACAATATACACTATTGTTATAAATGGGACAATTGTATGTGCTCTAATACGTCTTCTTTCTTTATTTGATCATTCCTCCTTCTATAATTGGAAAGCAAACTCAAGTTAAAGCCATCTGCACTATTATTTTAATCCTACAAGACCCCAATGCTGTTCTGATTAGTTTGATTTTCTAAATGACTTTTACCTAGTTTAGCAGTCTTCATTCAGCCTTGTTTATCAAAAATGATTGCCCTCTTTGTACACAATATGATGTATTTAATTCTACCTATATTGATATACATTTATAGTTAAACTTTTTGCCATAGTTATTGGTTCAGTTGATAAAGAAGCTGACCAACACCTGTTTCTGCAATAGTACTGCAGCCTTACCCTAATCAAACTGCTATTATTGAAGCTGGATGTAGTGAGGTTATACTGAAGTGTATTTTATATATTTTTTTTTGTTATATCATATCTTGTTGTGTAACTCCTGTTAGATCAAATGTCCCATTTATAACAATGGTGTATTTTCCTTTGCTGTGTCGAATGAAATTACTCAGATTCACATACCCACTAGTTCAAAGCAGAATCCATGCCAAGAACGTACAAAGCGAGCTAGAGACTAATTCCCTTCTCGATTTTCCCTTCTCAGTCTGAAGAAGGGTTTTGGCCCGAAACGTTGCCTATTTCCTTCGCTCCATAGATGCAGCTGCACCCGCTGAGTTTCTCCAGCACTTTTGTCTACCTTCCATTCTCGATTTGTGTTTTCTTTTTGTCGTAGAACTTAGGAAAACCTGATATAAATTAAATGTAATACCCTGGGCAAAACTCAAAGTTTAGTTGTAAAATTAGTCAATATTTTCCCAACAATTCATGGAGGAAGCATTTTGTTTTTAGACAGTGTCGTTTTTCTTATGTAGCCGAAGCCTTGGCAAAACCCTCTGCGCACCATTGTTTTATTCCATGAAGAGATGACAAAGATGTCAGAGCCAGCTGTCTAATTCTGGAAGGTACAATGGAAGGTGTCTAATTCTGGACCCTTGTTTGGAAACCCTGGACTGTAGCCATTTCAAATGCAAACTAGTTAATGTGAGCTTAAAGCTTTCGTGTTATCTTTGGATTTTGTGAGAAGGCTATCCAGAATACAATAAACATGAGCCTTTTCAAATGTGGGTTCGCTGTTCTGAATCTGAAATACCAGTGGAATATTCTATTCAAGTGAGTTTAAAACTGGCAGTGTTATTCAATTGCTCTGTACGTACGATTCATCTTGAGTATTGTAAAGTGCCTAGGTAATAAAACAACCTAATTTTCTTGCGTTTTGTTGAGTTTGGGTCATTATGATCCAACTTTCTGGCATTTTTGTTCTTATGAACACATTCACATGAATGTTTTTTTCCCTGCTTGATGTAAACAGAAAGATAGACAGTTATATGCTGAAGTAAGTTCCCTTAAATTGCTTGTAACTTGAATTTGTGTATTAAATGAATTTTGGGATGTGTACAGAAGTTTGGCAGTATGAAGAAAGGTCCCGACCTGAAACTTCACCCATTCCTTCTCCAGAGGTGCTCCCTGTCCCACGGAGTTACTCCAGCTTTTTGTGTCTATCTTTTGTTAATGGATCTAAGTATCACTTTAAATAGAGGAAGGAGTGTGCATAATTAGAAGCCGTGATCTCTGTTGGAATTAGTTAATCTTTTGTCGATATAATTAAGTGATTTTTTAAAAAGATTCTTATAATTCCACTTGGTTTCACTCTACATGTTTAACATGCAGCCAACATAATCGGAAACCTTTCCCACCCCGGTCGGTCATTCCTTCTGCTCTCCACTCCTGCATTAAACAAAAACACATTAGTAGATGTGCATGAATTGCCACTTAATGTAGAAGTTGGGTTTCTGTTTTGTTTCAGGAAATTAGTCTATTAATTTGAAACTAGTGTTTTAGTGAAAAGTAATATGTCAAATGTAATATGTTGCAGAATATGCTTTAATTAGTGAATATTAATAGATGTATGTTAATGGATACAAAATATGTAATTAAATAGGATGGAGCAGGGAGTCTTAGACTTTGTCAGCTTTGGCATAATGTTCTGTGCTGTAACTTGTTGAGTCAGCAGTTGGTTTGAGCAACAGAGCTTGTGGAGCCTGGTGCATGGAGAGGGCACGAGGATCTTTGGGCAGGCCCAGTTTCGTACCATGTTTCTGATCCCAGTTTTGCACCTTCCCTGCAGTTGAAATGATGCTTGCGATGTTGCCTATTATTATCAATTATCTTGAGTTTAGTAACCTTTTAATGAAGATTGAAGTTTGTAATTTATACTGGCTGTGTTCATGCTGGCTTTTCATGCGTCTTACTTGGTGCCCAGGGTATGTTTATATCATGGTTGCCATACTTGCAGTTTAATTTCTGTCTAAATGTTCTTGTTTGCTTGTGTATAAGAGTGTTTGTGCTTTGTGTACGGTAGTGGATTGAAGTGAATAAATCCAGGGTGGCATTGGGTTGTAACATGCGAGTAGAGTAAATCTAATGGTATTAAACTTCCCTTGCACATTTATACTTTAAAATATTTTGTGATGCAATTTGCTGAAAGTGTGAGCGAGGTAGGAGAATGTTGCAATTGTGGAACGAATGGTTGCTTGTCATTTCATTTGGACGCACGAGTTCAATCTGAGCAATTTTCTTCCTCTCCGCAGGTCAAGGACTACAATGGAGGCTATTGTTCGTCGTTGCCCGTTCCTTTCACGTGTATCTCAAACTTTTCTTCAAAAGGCTGGCAAGTCATTGATCTATTATGCACAACATTGCCCTATTATGATGATGAAGGCAGGAGCCAAGCCGGCAGTACGTGCAGTGGCAACCTCTGCTGCTCACTGTCAACAGACCAAAGAAACCACACCAGTGAATGAGAGTAAGTTTTCCCCCCCTTGTTTCAATATCATTATTTAAGTATTTAATATTATTACTTTCTATTTCTACTGGTTCTCCAGAACCAGGGGCCACAGTTTAAGAATAAGGAGCAAGCCATTTAGAACGGAGACGAGGAAACACTTTTTCTCACAGAGAGTGGTCAGTCTGTGGAATTCTCTGTCTCAGAAGGCGGTGGAGGCAGGTTCTCTGGATGCTTTCAAGAGAGAGCTAGATAGGGCTCTTAAAAATAGTGGAGTCGGGGGATATGGGGAGAAGACAGGAACGGGGTACTGATTGGGGATGACCAGCCATGATCGCATTGAATGGCGGTGCTGGCTCAAAGGACCAAATGACCTACTCCTCCACCTATTGTCTATAGTTACAAATGAATAAGACAACAGAATTTAGTCAAAGGAGAGCAAAAATGCCTCCCTCTTGTTTAGAAAATCTAATTATATGTTTGCTGAGAGAGTTATGTGGGCAAAGTCGATTTCTGGGTTAAATTCTAAATGTCTTGTGTAAGGTGATGTTTTCAATTTATAGATATGAGACATTTTACTCAATAACTTAGCGCTGAGTCTTTTTGGCACCTTTCTCACCATGTGGGGGGGGGGGAGTCCATTAGACTGCATTGAACTATGATTGCAGTTCTAATTCTAATAGACAAAGCCTTTCCTTTGGACTTCTCTCTACTGATACCATATTAAAATTCATACAAATCCACGGTTCCTGTGAGTTGTAGCTACGTTACATTCATCTCCGCTTTAAATTATCATGTAAGATATGTAGATTTCTAATTCAATAAACATTCATTAAACTAATTTTAGAGAAAAACACTGCATCAATGAATATTTTTGTTTTGGGCTGCTATCTTGTTTTTCGCAATTGGCACAGCCTGCAAATTCAAATAGCAAGTATTTGATTAGAAATAATATTTGAGGTACTTGGGCCTTCAGGCAACATGTAAATGTTTGAAACATTTTGATTATTGGTTCTGAAGCTAAATTTGTTAATTTATTTCAGAACCCACTGCTTTGACTTCAGCTCCAGGTGCTCTAGGACCTCAGCTCCCTCCAGGACATCCAGTCCCGAGTGCTGCACAGGCTGCTGCTTCTAAATGTCCATTCCTTGCTGCTGAGATGAGCCAGGGCAAGAGCACTGTCGTGCGTAAAGCCAGTGTGGAACTGTCGGAGGATGTGCAGCAGATGCACACAATGAGGAAGGGTAAGACGATCTCGATTTTTGTTTTTTAATAACAATTATTAATCGGAGTTTGTTCCAAGCAGCAGTGTCATGCCATTGATGTAACAGTATACGACCATGTGAGTTTTCTCCGAGATCTTCGATTTCCTCCCACACTTCAAAGACGTACAGGTTTTTAGGGTAATTGGCTTGGCATAACTGTAAAATTGTCCCTAGGGTGTGTAGGATAGTGTTAATGTGCTGGGATCGCTGGTTGGTACAGACTCGATGGGCCTAAACGGTCTCTCTAAATAAAACTAAAAAACTCTCTAGTCAAGGACATGTAAATAGATGCCTGGACGCGTTGTTGCTGCACTCCTCATTTGCGAAGCATTTTCTGTGACACGTTGCATTGAGAGTAGCAGCATTAGCCATGACCAGCTCCTTAAAATAGTCCCTCGGCCTTTACTCCCATAATGTCACTATCCTTTAACCCATTGCCCCCTGAATTCCTACACCAGTTTTCTTCCATTAACATCGATTCTTAAATCCAATCCCTTTTCCTAAGAGTCTTGTTTCCCAAACCATTTCCTAATCCACGAGCCTTGTACATTAGAGAAAATGTCTTGCAGATTAAAAAAAAATTGTTTCCTTTGTGAATGCATATCCACTTAGCACAAGGCATTCACTGGGAAAATAGGGTTAGTATTGCTGCAAATTGTGATATGGATGGTTTTCTTGGAACGCAATGTCTCTGCAATGTGGGAGTTTGCCGTACTGTTTGTTTGAAGCTATTGAATTGCGTCATAATTAGAATTGCACTATTATTTGCTTAATGTTTTTAACAAGGCTACTTGTTTTCTACTACAGAGATATTGGTGACATCTGTAAATCCAACTGCTGAAAACATCAAAAATACAGGTGGACGTGCTAAAAATGGCCTGTTGAAAAATTTGCATGGGGTGCTGAAGCAAAAGCCCTCAGTTTCCCATTTAATTCAGGACAATATGCCAAAGTGTAAGTGCAAAGAATGGAAATGGGTAATATGTAGCATCAAACCTTTTTCAGCTTGCACTCGGTTCCTTGTTGGTTTTATTTCTAACCTCTAAAAACTTCCTTCTGGTCCTCTGCAGCAGTTTCAGCCTTCAAGTATGATGGCTTTTTTGAAAAAAAGATTGATGAAAAGAAAATGGATCACACCTACCGTGTTTTCAAAACTGTGAATCGCCGTGCTGATGTTTTTCCAATGGCAGACGACTACTCTGATTCTGTGAGTGTCAAGAAAGAGGTCTTTGTGTGGTGCAGCAACGATTACCTTGGGATGAGCCGCCATCCACGTATTGTGGGGTCTATAATGTGAGTTTCTAAACTTTACTTGAAATTAAAATTGAGCTGTAATAGTTCTTTATAAGTATTATGTATCACTTTTGGATTGATTTCATTTACAATTTTGAGATATTTCATGTCTTATGCATTAGTAATTTTCCAATTCCAATTAGTAATTTTCCAATCACTAATTGGAAAAAGTAATCTTATGATATGGCTTAAATTTGCATGGACCCATGTCATGTGTCATTTGCAAATATAATTAAGCAATTTAGAAAAAAATGGATGTTTAAATGCACTAAATAATCATTGGGCATGCTAATAACTTGCACAATTTAAGATCTATCTTGCTTCCTACTTTTATTTTTCATTTACCCATATAATTTGTGTTTATTAGGGATACCCTTCGGTGCCATGGTGCTGGAGCTGGTGGAACCAGAAACATTTCTGGAACGAGCAAGTATCATGTTGATTTGGAGAATGAATTAGCTGATCTCCATGGCAAAGATGCAGCACTGCTGTTTTCATCATGCTTTGTAGCAAATGATTCCACCTTGTTTACATTGGCCAAAATGCTCCCAGGTATGAATTGGCTATATCGCATGACATTTGTTGCAGATAATGTCACATCTAGCATATTCTTAGCCAAAATTCCCTCAGTCCTTCTAAACCTCCAAATCTGCTCTTCCCAAATCGCTGAATGTGTTCCCATTTCCCAAATGTGTTTGTTTGAATCTCCAAACTAGTTTGCATCCCCGCGACTATGTAGAAATATTTCACTATTTGTCAACAATGGCCAGACTCCAGTTTAGTTGAACAAAATAGTCTAGAATTTCTGCGTCCAGTGTAGAATCCATGGTGGAGACAACAGGTGGATCATATGTAGTTGTCCATTTTTGTTTTTCTTAATGCTCTGATACCTGTTGCCTGTCTATACTTGTATGTACAACTGTCCTGTTTGGGAAGGTAATAAAAGATGTTGACCCCATCATTAAGAAAAGCAGACACCTAAGCAGCAGGTGGAAGGGAGTGAAAGATTTCCCCCACCTACCCCACCCCACATTTCAGGATTTTGGAGCTTCTCATATTTTTAGTCATATAAAATTAATAATCTTTTGCAAAATGAATGGGATAATTGCTCTAGATTTACACTGTATAAGCTTTATTGAAATTATCTTTCAAATGTTATTGTCGAATTCCTAATGATTTCTAATCCTGGGTTGTGCTCTTTAACCTGGCTAGGATGTGAAATCTACTCTGATGCTGGAAACCATGCCTCCATGATTCAAGGGATCCGCAACAGCAGAGCTCCAAAGTTTATATTTCGTCACAATGATGTTAACCACCTGCGAGAACTGTTGAAGACGTCTAACCCAGCCACCCCAAAGATTGTAGCTTTTGAAACGGTCCATTCAATGGATGGTATGCAATGCATGTAAAATTATTCACGTTATTAGCATAGAATGAGGAATATCGTGTAGGAAGGAACTGCCGGTGCTGCTTTACACCGAAGGTAGACACAAAAATCTGGATTAACTCAGCAGGTCAGACAGCATCTCTGCAGAAAAGGAATCGGTGACGTTTCGAGTCTGAGGAAGGATCTCGACCTAAAATGTCACCTATTCCTATTCTCCAGGTTTATGTGTCCATCTTTGGAATGAGGAATATTGCTACTGGTTTTTCTCTTGACCGAAGAGGCTATTCTGACCTAGTCCAAGATGCCTCTTGATTATCCCATTCTTGGTTGGTTCTTGGTTCTCCAAAATATTCCAAATGAAATTTAAACTGGAGGTGGTGGAGGGAGGACTTAAGCCAGAAAGGGTTTTTGGGAAGAAAGAGCTACCTTAAATTTAGTTGCATCTGGTTGGGTAACTATGGTAGGGTGAAGATTATTCCATGCCTTAATTGTGCGGGATCACTTGCTTTTTTTCCTGTAACCTATTCTCTCTCGCCCTCTCATTAACTCCCCTCAAATTCTCCAATCTTCCACCTATACTAGGAGAAACTTACAGCTCTTCAGCTCACCGTCCACATTGGTCACCTGTTAACACTAATATCCTACTTTCTCATCCATTCTATACACAATAGGGACAGTTTACAGAGGCAAATTAACCTTCATAACTGCATGTCTTTGGGATGTGGGAGGAAATCAGAGCACTCGGAGGAAACCCACACTGTCATAGGGAGAACGTGCAAACTGCACACAAGGCACTTGAGGTCGGGATCAAACCAGGATCTCAGATGCAGTGTGACAGCAGTTCTACCAGCTGCATCACTGTGCTGCAGATTTAACAAAAATGTTCCAGGAAGACACCACCCTAACCCTCAGAGATGAATCATGACATGGTTGCAATTTCTTCCTTCAGATACTTGTAAACTGTAAAGGTTGCTTAAAAATTGTTGGGTAACCAGCTAGGGTAGCGACCAAACCTGTGAAACCGGTTTTACAAGTAATTCTTAAATTATGAACTTTAAAGCTTTTTTATTTCTTGTAGAAAGTATAGGATGCTTGCAGCGTTCATTTAAAAAAAAAAAAGGATTAAAAGTGCAATTTCTCAACTGTTCAAATTCATTGTCTTAGGTGCTGTTTGTCCTTTGGAGGAGATGTGTGATGTCGCACATGAATATGGTGCAATAACCTTCGTTGATGAAGTCCATGCTGTTGGTCTATATGGTCCTTGTGGTGGAGGGATAGGAGATCGGGATGGAATCATGCATAAAATGGATATAATATCTGGAACACTGGGTAAGTTAGCCACATTTGGAAATGTTAGGACAGCTTTGATGTATGTTCTTTTGTTATACAAAAGTACATATGAAGCATGGGATTATAATTAAATCTGATTTATAGGATAACATTGCAATTCGTACATTGCTCTTTAAAACTGTACATACCTATTATAATCAAACTCTCGGGTTTTTTGGTGTATCACTTTAATTGTTCCCCCCCCCCGTGCCCCGTGATTGATGCTGAGAAAGCACAATCTCATAATTTAACCCTTCGGAGAGCAGCAGATAAGTTACCAGTGTGGAGTTGTCTTCACTACATCACCAATAAAAGGAGAAAGCAGTAAAAAAAAAAAGCACTTCTATAACTTTCAAGGAAATGTAGGAGATGGAAAATAAATGAATGGTGGAGTTGTGTGCATTTAGTGATAATGGATACAAATGTGGACCATGAAGAAAACGGTGTTTTGTTGTTAAAATCCATTTTCTGCAACTGAAAATAAGATTGCCCTTAAAGGATTTTATTGCTAGAAGTTTGTAAATTATGACTTTGGTTGCAGTTGTAAAATTTGACTATTTATTTTGTTCTACCATTTATACCCCCCCCCCCCCCCCCCCCCCCCCCCCCCCCCCCCCCCCCCAACAAGATGCATAAAGGTAACAACGTGACACCTAGCACAAGTTGTGTGGCCCTTGTTTCAGCATCAGTCAGCTTTTGGCTTCAAAGGGAGCTCTGAATAGAGATCTGTAGTGTTCCAGCACATGGATTGGTATTCCTTATCTTTTACTCCAAAGCTCTTGCAGAAAATGTGGCAATGACCTAGATAGCTGTTTACCTCAAAATGGAAATCTAATCAAAGCTCTTTTTTACTAAGTTTGTCTGACCTCTAACAATTTCAAACAGCAGTGCCATTCATCAATATCTTAACTGATGTGGAGCCAATAATGTAGAATGTGTAAATTAATGGTTTAACAAATATTAATGTACAATTCAGCTATTAGTGAGCTGTATAAGTAGGCAGTGTGAATGTGCTTTGAAGCATTTTGGGAAATTTTCTTTCAGGTTTTCACATTTTATTTTTCAAGATTTGTATTGATTTTTATTCAAACTTTCTATTGAAGTTCTGATCTGTTTTAGTGGGGAGGGGAAATGGCAATTTACGCCCGTAATGTTTGAATATTAATTTTTTTATATTTCTCGCTGTTATTTCAGTATAAATATCAGTGCCTTTAAACTTCAAAACAGATTGAACTGCACAGTAAGCAGCTTTTTTTGTTTTTTTTCGTGTTTACTTTGCCAACCCAATTGCATCTGAGTTTGTATTCATTTGTTATCTGGGCACTGAAGTGCATTACAGCTAATTTAAAATGGTGTACTTTTTTGTTGTTGCAGGAAAGGCCTTTGGTTGTGTTGGAGGCTATATTGCCAGTACTGCAGCCCTCGTTGACACCGTCCGGTCATATGCCACTGGCTTCATCTTTACTACCTCGCTTCCTCCAATGTTACTCTCTGGTGCTTTGCAGTCTGTCCAAATCTTGAAAAGTGAGGAAGGAAGAGCCCTGCGCCGCAGGCACCAACGCAATGTAAAGCACATGCGTCAGTTACTCATGGATGCTGGTTTACCTGTGGTGCACTGTCCCAGTCACATCATTCCAGTCAGAGTAGGTATTGTTGTAATGCCTGTAGTGTGCTTGGTATGCTTTTGATTTTTGCTGGGGAATTTCACAACACTGCTTCCTCCAAATTGTCCATCCTTTTCTCCATCGCCACCAACCCTCCATGCATTCAACCATGCATCTAAGCTTGTTGCAATTAGAATGTTTTGAGTTGGGAAGAAACTGTTCACTCAGAGGTGGTCTGGACCTCGCTCCCCGAAAGGGTGATGCAGGAAGAGCCATCTTGTTGTGTTTCATAAAGTTTGGGGTGAGCACAGTGACAAAACGTAAGATTATACATCAAGAGGCTGTACCTCCCTCTCCCCTGACATTAGTCTGAAGAAGGGTCCCGACCTGAAACGTCATGCATTCCTTCTCTCCAGAGATGTTGCCCGCCCCACTGAGTTACTCCAGCATTTTGTGTCAATCTTCAGCACATTCAGTTACATGGCTTTTAGCCACCACGTCCATATGACGAGTAGAAGGCATCTTGTACCAGACGCCCCTAATTCAACGCATATTAATGCAAAAATTCCTGAGTTTCACAAACCTGCTTCTCATTTTGAAAGGATGTAATTTTATTTTGTACACCAAGTCTATGGTAGTGGATGAGAGCATTTTTTCCCAATTGCCTTGGGCAGGTTAGATCTGCATTAGCAAATTAACTGGTAAATTATTTATAGTATATGGGGAAAAAAATACTAATGGAGTTTGTATGAGATTAAAGGTTCCAAAGATGAGAGCCATTACTTAACCAGTGTAAATTGATTGAACATTTAAAAAAAATAAAATGACAGTGTCTAGGTTTAAGATTTGAAACTTAAGATTTTCATTGATCTCTGTTTATGCCTATGCCACTTTCAGGTTGCAAATGCAGCTAAAAACACTCAGATCTGCGATGAGCTGTTAAGCAAATATAACATTTACGTCCAAGCTATCAACTACCCCACTGTGGCACGTGGTGAGGAGCTCCTACGTATTGCTCCAACTCCCCATCACACCCCTGAGATGATGAATTACTTTGTCGGTAAGTAGACTTTGCACCAATGCTGATGAAATCTGCACACAATCCTAAACTGCAAGGTCTAGTTCAATTAAGAAAGTCAACAAGCTAACTGTCAAGTCAAGTTTATTTGTCACATACACATACGAGATGTGCAGTGAAATGAAACTGCCAAGGGTGATTGATAAAATGGTAGAAATGCACTGTTAACCAACACTACATTACTACCACACTACTTGTGTTATGTCCAAAGCCTAAAATATCAATATAATTGGAGTTCAAATTTATTCCCTGGTTTTATGAGCGCTTAAAAAAAATGTTTTAACAGGTGGGTAAAAGTGACAATTAGCTGTTGTGAATTCAAACTGAAATTGGAAAACTAAATTCTTACTTTATTTGGCTGGCTTTATGTGCTGGGTCTGGACAATATAGCTAGCATTTAACTACCTGCTGCAATAGTCCAGCAAAATACTCCATATTGCAGCAAGGGCACTACAGCAGCAGTCGTAACCAATAAGTGATGGCCTCGCCATCAATCACTGCTCTTTAATTATCACATTTTGATACAAAGTATTGTTTTTCATAACCGATGGTTGTAATTATAAGTCGAGTCAATCATAAGGAAAAGAGAGAAGTGGCACAGCTGGTAGAGTTGCTGCCTCAACACCAAAGACCCGGATTCAATCTTGACCTGGGGTGCAGTTTCTGGAGTTTGCATGTTACCCCTGGGACCGTGTGGGCTCCAGTTTCCTCCTGCCTCCCAAAAACTGTATGGTTCATAGGTTATTAGGCCTCTAGGGGGAAAAAGGAGAACATTTGCGGGTGTATGGTGTGGCTGGGGAAAGTGGAATAATATAGAGATAGTGTGGCTGAATGATCACTGGCCAGTGTAGCCTCGGTGGGCTGGGCCGCCTGTTTTCATACTGTACTTCTAAACTAAATTTATAAAGTGTCGTTAAAGATTGAGAAGACTTGAGAATGTACTAGTAGGTACCAGGTTTATCTCTATGCATATGTTAAGATTCTATCTTTCAGTAGCATTTAAAATAAATTTCACAAGTTAGTGATTAAATCATGAACTGAACATTCAATATTGGGTAGGCCTACAGATCACTATTCATACCGCTGGGTTGTAAACTGCAACATGAGGTGCTGTTCTTCCATTTTGCATTTGGCCTCATTCTGACAGTGGATTAGGTCCAGGACAGAAAGTTTCCCTTTCCCCCGACTCAGTCTGAAGGAGGGTCTCGACCAGAAGCATTACCTATTCCTTCTCTCCAGAGATGCTGCCTGACCTG
The DNA here is from genome assembly GCF_028641065.1 of Leucoraja erinaceus. NCBI lineage: Eukaryota > Metazoa > Chordata > Chondrichthyes > Rajiformes > Rajidae > Leucoraja > Leucoraja erinaceus. The sequence continues at coordinate 41,132,518 of NC_073392.1, read as the reverse complement.
CTGAGTTACTCCAGCATTTTGTGTCTGTCTTGGGTTAGGGTGAATTAAAGTGATTGGACTTTTGGCTCAACTGTGTGTTAGACATGAGAACATTTGAGTTTCAACAAAATTACGTGTTCGGAATGTTTTAAATACACAGGAAAATGTTTGCCAGGTCCTGAGCATAAATGTTTGAATGTACAAAAGCTCTGCTAAACAGCTTTAATGTTTTAATACTTGGGGGACAGTATTGTTGTCACTTTAGCCAGCCATTTGTGCCACACTTGCTTGTCTGCTGGGAGTGAGGTTGGTTGAAGCAATGTAATCCAGGGTCCAAATGAATAGCAATCGTGGAAACAAAAGAACTATCCTGTATTACTTCAGAATCCTGACATGACTTCAGAATTAAGGGACAGAAGTTTAGGGGTAATATGAGGGGGAACTTCTTTACTCAGAGTGGTAGTGGTGTGGAATGAGCTTCCAGTGGAAGTGGTGGAAGCAGGTTCATTGGTATCATTTAAAAATAACTTGGATAGGCATATGGATGAGAAGGGAATGGAGGGTTATGGTATGAGTCCAGGCAGGTGGGACTAAGGGGAAAAAAAGTTGTTCGGCACGGACTTGTAGGGCCGAGATGGCCTGTTTCCGTGCTGTAATTATTTTATGGTTATATGGTTATTAGTGATACAGCTAAATAATTTAGGCCCTGGAGTAGGATTTTTTGGCACTGCTCATTTTCGTTATTTCTTGCTTGCTTTGGCAATAATCTTTATACTTGCCCGTTTCTTCACCATATGAGATATTTGCAATTCTACAGTAAACTATTGTTTTTGGATGCTTCAAGGTGCATTCTTTATTAGTTTTGCTATATTAATCCAAGGGGAAAAAGTTACTTTGGAATCGGAATAAAACTGCAATAGCTGCGTTTAATTTGGAATAATTGTGGCAAATTTCTGTTTATTTAATACATTTTTTTAATTTTCTCAACAGATAAACTGTTGATTACATGGAAAAATGTTGAATTGGAGTTGAAGGCCCATTCCTCGGCTGAATGTAACTTCTGCAGAAGACCTCTACATTTTGAGATTATGAGTGAGAGGGAAAGGTCTTACTTCAATGGAATGAGTAACCTGATATCTGTGAATGCCTAATATCTGGATGTGTCTCTCTCTGGATTATCCTTGTATTAGAGTTTAAAGACAAACAATATAGTATGTTTTATAGAAACTAATTCCATATTTAATAAGACTATTTCTGTAGTACACAGAAAAATCCAAATAAAAAAATGTACCAATACTTCAGTCTCTTTTGATTTGTTTCCGGACTCTGATAAAATGTCATGGAATTGGAGAAACGTACTTTGCTGAGTGTCATGAATCAAGGCAGGCAATTGAGGAGTGTCCAAAATAATGAGTCACCAATAAGCACTTTAAAATTCTAATTGTTAGAATGTGAAGTTTGCTAACAGGGAGTCATTGAGGTGATTTGTGGTTTTAGTGAACATTCAGTATAGACCTGGAAGGTGCTCTGGGTGCCTGCAATGACAAGAATCTCAGTACCTCATTCTCAAAATGCATCCAGACTCATCTCTCCAATTTGTTCTGTTGTGGCTTCCATTGAACCTCTCAACTTTTGGAATGATTTCTACAGTGGTTTCAGGCAATAAATATGTCCTCATCAGTTTCAGCATAACATCAGACAGTCACAAATTGCTGGAGTAACGCGGCGGGACTCTGGATAGAAGAAATGGGTGGCCTTTTGGGTCGAGACCCTTCTTCAGACCAGACGGTGTTTGCGTGGTTGAACTGGTGATGACTGTTCAAGATGCGCAACTTACAGATAAGCTGAGGCAACAAACAGCAGCTGATGCTTATGGATCATAATGAGATAGAAGCTCAAATGTTATGTCTATTGCTAAGATGAACAGGAACAGCATCACAATTGTAGTGCTGTTGAATGCATATCCTCCACTTTTCTAAAGGAGAAGGTGAAGGCCTTGCCTGATAGTCACATTTACCCTTTCTATCGGAAAGCACTTGATTTGTGATCAGATATTGGATATCTTGCTTTTTTTTGCTTTTTTTTTTTGTCCACCCTTGCTTTGATGATGCAGATTTGGACTGCAACCAGGCGCTACAACAGAATGGAAACATCACTAGGGTTCTAATATTACTGGACTCTTCTACAGCTAAATCTATTGCTCAACTGATTTGTAGCAGTTTCTCAGTGAAGACAGACGTCTGTGATGAACGTCACCATTTTCATTGAGAGTCACGTTTGGCCCATGTGGTCCACACTGGCCTAATTGGCTTGTTGGGCTAGTCCTATGCTTGCATTTGACCCATATCCCTCAGCTCTTCCTCTCCATATATCTATCCAAATGTCTTTTAAATTGTATAGCTTCTTCTGGTAGCTCATTCCAGGTATGAACTACCCTCTGAGTGAATATCTTGCCCCCAAGTCTCCCTTAAATGTCTCCTTTCTTGCCTTAACATTCAGATTCAGATTCAAACTTTATTGTCATTGTGCAGTGTACAGTACAGAGACAACGAAATGCAGTTAGCATCTCCCCAGAAGAGCGAACATAGAATAATGAGCAATAAATATATATATGTACATACAGTCGTAGTAGTGCAATTTCTCTGGGGGAAGGAGTGTGTGGTGGGGGGGAGGTCCTATCCCAAGGTGGAGAGAAATAAAGTGATCTCTTTTACCTCTGCACCCAAAGTATCAGGACATGATCCGCAGCTCCAAGGCTTAAAGAGCCAAGTCCTAGAAGCAGCAGAAAGAGTTGCCGGAAGCGCAATTGCACACTTAGACGAAACTTGGCAGAAAGCATGGGAGAGACCACAGGAATTTGTGGATTGTCTGTGGATCTCCATCAAAGGGAGCGAGGAGGGGAAGCAGTGAGAAATGTGTCATCAGGACCTCTGACCCAATATACCCCGGGAATTAAGAATAAACCTCTGGTGCGTTTGAACGTGGGGCCATGAGTGCCGATGTCCTCCATGGTCTGGCTCTTCTGAGAAACCATCTGGGATTGGGAATCCAGGAATGTTTGGGGTCAAGCATTCTATTTTGTTTAGTTTAGAGATACGGCGTGGAAACAGGCCCTTCGGTCTGACAGACTTACTGTTGCCCTGTTACGTTCTACATATCTTTCATACTGTCCTGAATTACCCTATACTCTTCCAAATACAGGTAAATCTTATCCTGTAGTCCTCTCCACGAGCTTCATCCACCACTGATGTGAGAATCACCGGCCCATAACATCTTGGATTATATTTTCTTCTTCGGAACCTCATCTGTGGTTAGTGAGGATAGAGAGATCTGTGTCAAGGCCCTTGCTATCTCCTGTCTTGCCTTTCACAGCAACCCGGGATAGATAGAAACATAGAAATTAGGTGCAGGAGTAGGCCATTCGGCCCTTCGGGCCTGCACCACCATTCAATATGATCATGGCTGATCATCCAACTCAGTGTCCCGTAACTGCCTTCTCTCCATACCCCCTGATCCCCTTAGCCACAAGGGCCACATCTAACTCCCTCTTAAATATAGCCAATGAACTGGCCTCAACTACCCTCTGTGGCAGAGAGTTCCAGAGATTCACCACTCTCTGTGTGAAAAAAGTTCTTCTCATCTCGGTTTTAAAGGATTTCCCCCCTTATCCTTAAGCTGTGACCCCTTGCCCTGGACTTCCCTAACATCGGGAACAATCTTCCTGCATCTAGCCTGTCCAACCCCTTAAGAATTTTGTAAGTTTCTATAAGATCCCCTCTCAATCTCCTAAATTTTAGAGAGTATAAACCAAGTCTATCCAGTCTTTCTTCATAAGACAGTCCTGACATTCCAGGAATCAGTGGTGAACCGTCTCTGCACTCCCTCTATGGCAATAATGTCCTTCCTCAGATTTGGAGACCAAAACTGTACGCAATACTCCAGGTGTGGTCTCACCAAGACCCTGTACAACTGCAGTAGAACCTCCCTGCTCCTATACTCAAATCCTTTTGCAATGAAAGCTAACATACCATTCACTTTCTTTACTGCCTGCTGCACCTGCATGCCTACCTTCAATGACTGGTGTACCATGACACCCAGGTCTCGCTGCATCTCCCCCTTTCCCAATCGGCCACCATTTAGATAATAGTCTGCTTTCCCGTTTTTGCCACCAAAATGGATAACCTCACATTTATCCACATTATACTGCATCTGCCAAACATTTTCCCACTCACCCAGCCTATCCAAGTCACCTTGCAGTCTCCTATCATCCTCCTCACAGCTAACACTGCCCCCCCAGCTTAGTGTCATCCGCAAACTTGGAGATATTGCCTTCAATTCCCTCATCCAGATCATTAATATATATATTGTATATAGCTGGGGTTCCAGCACTGAGCCTTGCGGTACCCCACTAGTCACTGCCTGCCATTGTGAAAAGGACCCGTTTACTCCTACTCTTTGCTTCCTGTTTGCCAGTCAGTTCTCTATCCACATCAATACTGAACCCCCAATGCCTTGTGATTTAAGTTTGTATACTAATCTCTTATGTGGGACCTTGTTGAAAGCCTTCTGGAAGTCCAGATACATCACATCCACTGGTTCTCCCCAATCCACGCTACTAGTTACATCCTCGAAAAAATCTATAAGATTCGTCAGACATGATTTATCTTTCGTAAATCCATGCTGACTTTGTCCAATGATTTCGCCACTTTCCAAATGTGCTGCTATCCCATCTTTAATAACTGACTAGCAGTTTCCCCACTACCGATGTTAGACTAACTGATCTGTAATTCCCCATTTTCTCTCCCTCCCTTCTTAAAAAGTGGGGTTACGTTTGCTACCCGCCAATCTTCAGGAACTACTCCAGAATCTAAAGAGTTTTGAAAGATTATTACTAATGCATCCACTATTTCTGCAGCTACTTCCTTAAGTACTCTGGAATGCAGCCTATCTGGCCCTGGGGATTTATCGGCCTTTAATCCATTCAATTTACCCAACACCACTTCCCGACTAACCTGGATTTCACTCAATTCCTCCAACTCCTTTGACCCGCGGTTCCCTGCTATTTCCGGCAAATTATTTATGTCTTCCTTAGTGAAGACGGAACCAAAGTAGTTATTCAATTGGTCCGCCATATCCTTGTTCCCCATAATCAACTCACCTGTTTCTGACTGCAAGGGACCTACATTTGTTTTAATTAATCTCTTTCTTTTCACATATCTATAAAAACTTTTGCAGTCAGTTTTTATGTTCCCTGCCAGTTTTCTTTCATAATCTATTTTCCCTTTCCTAATTAAGCCCTTTGTCCTCCTCTGCTGGTCTTTGAATTTCTCCCAGTCCTCCGGTATGCTGCTTTTTCTGGCTAATTTGTACGCATCATCCTTCGCTTTGATACTATCCCTGATTTCCCTTGTTATCCATGGATGTACTACCTTCCCTGATTTATTCTTTTGCCGAACTGGTATGAACAATTTTTGTAGTTCATCCATGCAGTCTTTAAATGTCTTCCATTGCATATCCACCGTCAACCCTTTTAGAATTAATTGCCAGTCAATCTTGGCCAATTCACATCTCATACCCTCAAAGTTACCTTTCTTTAAGTTCAGAACCATTGTTTCTGAATTAACAATGTCACTCTCCATCCTAATGAAGAATAAGATCCATGATTTCTCTAACTTTGTAACCCTTACATCCCCCGTCTCTCCATCCCTGCACCCAAGTCACCTTGTTGAGTCTCATTCTCTGTAACTCGTTTTCCCCGCACAGATAATAATGACCCGTTTCCTTTATCATGTTTTTGCATATCTTTCATACATTTGTTCTATATCTCTCTATATCACTGTCTATATCTCTCCTTTCCCCTGACTCTCAGTCTGAGGAAGGGTTGTAACTCAAAACATCGCCTATTCCTTTTCTCCAGAGATGCTGTCCGACCCACTTTTTGTGTCTCTTCCGTTTAAAACAGCATCTGCAGTTCCTTCGCACACATTCGTGGCAGGGCAATGGATTGTGTTTAACGGAACTTTAGCAAGGCATCTGACAAGGTTGGATCCTGGAAGATTGGACCTTCTGGAATCCAAGATGAGCTAACCAATTGTATGCAAAATTAGCATGGGGAATGGAGTCAAAGGGTAGTTGTGGAAAGTTGTTTCTCTTATTGGAGAAATGTGGCCAGTGGAGGTCCACAGGGGTCAGTGTTGGGACCACTGCTGTTTGCTTCATACATCCACAATTTGAATGACAGTGCAGTTAACATTATTAGTAAATTTAGAGATGACACCAAAATAAGGGAGTGCGGAATGTTATCTCAGATTCCAAAAGATCTAGATCAGTTGAGGAAGTGGGCAAATGGGTTTTGACAAATGTGGAGTGTCGCACTTTGATATGTCACACCAGGGTAGAACTTGCACAATAAATGGCAGCGCCTTGGAGAGCGTTGAGGAGCAGAGATCCACCAGAAGTGACAAATTATGTAGACATTGTGGTGAAGAAATTCCTTCTCTCCAGAGATGCTGCCTGGCCCTGCTGAGTTACTCCAGCATTTTGTATCTACCTTTGGTGAAGAAAGTATTTGGCATGCTTGCTTTCTTTGGGAAGGGTTTAGAGTATAAAAGTTAGCCAGTGCTTGGAAGGATGTCATTTAGTTGGAAAGGGTGCAGGAAAGATTCACCAGGGTGTTAACTGGACTTGCAGCCCTGAGACTTTGTTCTTTGGAACGTAGGACCCTGACGGGTGACATTTGAGGTACACAAGGTCATGAGGGGCATGGATAAGTTGATCACTTGAAGTTTTTCCCCCCAGGATAGAGGACTAAAACATTAGAGGACATAGAGGACTCTTGGACCCACAATACCTCAACACTGGTCAAGAAGGCTCACCAGCGTCTCTTCTTCCTGAGGAGACTAAAAGAAGGTCCATCTGTCTCCTCAGATTCTGGCGAACTTCTACCGCTGCACCATCGAGAGCATCCTTACCAACTGTATCACAGTATGGTATGGCAACTGCTCTGTCTCGGACCGGAAAGCACTGCAGAGGGTGGTGAAAACTGCCCAACGCACCACCGGTTCCTCACTCCCCTCCATTGAGTCTGTCCAAAGCAAGCCTGTTACCCTCTTCCCATCCGGGAGGCGCTACAGGTCTCTCCGTTGCTGGTCAGCAGGTCCAAGAACAGCTTCTTCCCTGCAGCTTACTTAACATTACTTCCCTGCCCCCCACCCCCCTCCCCACTCTGACACTCAGCACAGGAGCTCCACTCCTCTACTCCCACTATACCTATGGCTGCATACCGACCCACAGCACAAACACCATCATTAAATTTGCAGACGACACAATAGTGATCACTGAGGGCGATGAGTCAGCTTACAGGGAGGAGATACAGAGGTTAATAGGCTGGTGCTCAGAGAACGACAGCACTCAATACAAAGAAAACAAAAGAGCTCATCATTGACTTCAGGAAGAAGCAGGGTGACCATCCCCGACTGCACATAATCGGAGAAAGAGTGGACAGAGTCTCCAGTTTCAGGTTCCTGGGCACCCACATCTCAGCAGATCTCGGGTGGTCAACTAACACGCACTCCCTGGTAAAGAAGGCACAACAATGTCTTTACTTCCTAGGATCACTCAGGAAAGTCAACTTGCCACAACAGCTGCTGGTATAATTCTACCGTTGCTCCATGGAGAGTGTCCTAACACATGGCATCCTAGTATGGTATGGCAACAGTTCTGCAGCTGACAAGAAGGCTCTGCAGAGAGTCATCTACACAGCCTAGAAGATCACCAACACACACCTGCCTGCCATGGAAGACATCTATAGCTCTCGTTGCCTGCGGAAGGCATCACGCATCCGAAAGGACTCATCTCATCCCGCACATCATTTGTTTGCCCTTCTGCCCTCAGGTCCATCAAATCACACACCACAAGATTAACAAACAGTTTCTACCTCAAGGCCATCACCACTTTGAACTCTGCACTGAACACACACACCCATAGCCAATATTATGTACTGCCACAACACTATACTGAGAAATATTGCACATTATGATGACGACGTTGGAGCTCCGCTCGGGCAGTGCACCTGAAATGTTGTTGTATGTATTTACAATGACTATAAAGTGTATTGTTATTATTGTACTCGGGGGCACAGGCAACGTTGCCAGAACTGTCAACCAGTGCAGTTGCCCGTGGGCCACAAGTCTTTCTACAAACGTTTACAGTTGAAGCTCCCTATATGATACCACAAAGGTGCCTCCTTTGACTAACATGGACTCCTAGAGCAGTGGAAGGTAGACATTCCCATCATCCAGCCCATCCTCATCTGTAGGTCAATCTTGTCTCACAGAGCCTTATAACTGCTGGTTCCTAGTCATCATTCACTCTTCCATCCTACAGGGTCCCAGTTGCCATCATTAATCATGGTTGCTGGAATTGCCCTTTCAATTCTGCAATTTGTTTTTTGATTATTTTCACACTATCTCTGTTCATAATTTTAGCTCTGTAGAATTCTAAAAACAATCGTTGCGCTATCCTTTTATTCCTTTGCACCTTGCCTTCCTTTCCATTGCTCGCACTCCCCTTCCTATGCCTGGCACAGCTGGATATCTGCCATCAGCTCACATTAGAAAGATTGGACAATATTTTTACCCTTCTCTATATCCCTGTTCCCTTAAATCTCCCTTCGCCTAATTCACTCAGTGGTTGGGCAAATAATTCATCCCCTTCTTCAAACCCCATGTCCAATCTTGCAATCGATTCAAATTCCAACAGCTACAGTGTCCTCTCCTGTTGCCCAATCTGATACCTCATCTGTCCATTTCTCTCCACGGAAGCTGCATGGTCCATTGAATTCCTCCAACAGTTGTTGGACTGTTTTTGTCTTTTGCTGAAGATTGTAGCATCTGCAGTCTTTTGTGTATCCAGTGCCGGATTTAGATGAAGAGAGGCCCTAAGCTCTTCCACTTGTGAGGCCCCCAACGACCGGACAGCCATGGCGGCCAAATCTCCCACAATTCAAAGCGAGGGAGAAAGTGCCCAGCGCCGACCAGTTGCTGTTGCAGTGCGCATGCGCAGGGCGGCCGATGATGTGCTGGCCGTGGTTGTGCGCATGTGCAAGGCGGCCTGCCGTGCCGGCGGATGAGGAGCGAGCGGAGTCCGGCGGCCCGGACACGGATAGCGGGGGGAGATGGAGAGAGAGAGATAGAGAGGGGGGCCGCCCAGAGTTGAACGGTAGGTGTTCTGCCTTGGCCGAGGCCCATCAATTTTTTCCGGGGGCCCCCTAGAAAATTGGGGGCCCTAAGCTATAGCTTGTTTAGCTTATACGTAAATCCAGCATTGTGTCTTCATTGGCATCTTGCCACAATCTCCCAAGCTGTTAGTTTAGTTTAGTTCAGTTTGTAGTCATGTGTACCAAGATACAGTGAAAAGTTTTTGTTGCATACTATCCAGGCAGCGGACAGCCAATACATCTTCTTCTTGCGTATGGCGTGCACAGCCTAAAGTTGTAAGACAACTTGTTCTGTTTGATCTTCTGTTTGTGCACGCCAGGTTGATTGCATTCGTCGAAACAGGGTGGACCATGTGAAGGTTGCAATCTTCCGTCCCAGACAATACATGATTACAATCGAGTCATTTACAGTGTACAGGTACATGATAAAGGGATAAGGGAATAACGTTTCCTTTACATTTAGGAATTAGCAAAAATGTATTTTGTGTGTCCCGTTGCTTTTTATTTGTATGACTGACTTGGCAAATGAAATTCCTCATATGTTGCGAAACATACTTGGCTAATAAAGTATTATTGTATTGTAAAAGATGTTTCCTGACCCGCTGAGTTACTCCAGCACTTTGTGTGTCGTTTTTGTGAAGGGCTTATCCATAGGCTCAGGTTTATCAATAGGTTATTCCCTTCTGCATTATAAATCATAATTCAAATCGAGTTTCCAGTCATTTTCTGTTGTATTTTTACTTTGAGAAATGTTATTTCTCCATCAATCCATTTGTGTCTCTCTCACACACACATGATCCTTACAACGTAGAACATTCAGTACATGCCAGCTCTCAGACCAGACGTTATCTTCCTGCAACTTATCCTCTCTCACATTGGCTTCCAAAAGACATCTCAGAACACAGTGAACTAAAATGGAAGCAAGTCATCTCACTCCCAAGAGGCAGCCGTGAAGAAGAACAACTTGTTTCTTGGACCTGTTCCAAATTCATTTTGTGTTTACCCAACCAACTATAAACTATGGTACACAAAAAAGCTGGAGAAACTCAGCGGGTGCAGCAGCATCTATGGAGCGAAGGAAATAGACAACGTTTCGGGCTGAAACCCTTCTTCAGACTTCAACTATAAACTATGTTTTCTTTAATGAGATATAGGAAGTCTGAAGAAGGATCGTGATCTGAAACGTCACCCATTCCTTCCCAGAGATGCTGCCTGTACCGCTGAGTTACTCCAGCGATTTCTGGTCTGTCTTTGGTTTAAACCAGCATCTACAGTTTCTTCCTACACATAGAACAGTACAGCACGGGAACAGACCTTTCAGCCCACAATATCTATGCCAAGCATGATGCCAAGACATAGAAACATAGAAACATAGAAATTAGGTGCAGGAGTAGGCCATTCGGCCCTTCGAGCCTGCACCGCCATTCAATATGATCATGGCTGATCATCCAACTCAGTATCCCGTACCTGCCTTCTCTCCATACCCCCTGATCCCCTTAGCCACAAGGGCCACATCTAACTCCCTCTTAAATATAGCCAATGAACTGGCCTCAACTACCCTCTGTGGCAGAGAGTTCCAGAGATTCACCTCTCTCTGTGTGAAAAAAGTTCTTCTCATCTCGGTTTTAAAGGATTTCCCCTTTATCCTTAAGCTGTGACCCCTTGTTCTGGACTTCCCCAACATCGGGAGCAATCTTCCTGCATCCAGCCTGTCCAACCCCTTAAGAATTTTGTAAGTTTCTATAAGATCCCCTCTCAATCTCCTAAATTCTAGAGAGTATAAACCAAGTCTATCCAGTCTTTCTTCATAAGACAGTCCTGACATCCCAGGAATCAGTCTGGTGAACCTTCTCTGCACTCCCTCTATGGCAAAAAGGGCCTGTCCCACTTGGCCGTCATTTGCACACCATTTACGTGACCTGCTAGCGTGTGGGATAGCGTGGAGTGGCGTGGAGGAGTGTACCCTTCATCCTGCACTAAATCTTCGCGCGCCACTGGCCTGTCATGTAACTGACTGGCGCAACGTCTCACCTCCAACAGCAGCAGAAGCAGGCAAACGATCGCCGAGCTCGGCCTGGGGCTCCGGATACGCCCCCACTTCTACTCCCAGAGCGGGGCCAAGACGATTGGAGATAGCCAAAAAATGCTGGAGTAACTCAGCGGGACCAGCAGCATCTCTGGAGAGAAGCAATGGGTGACATTTCAGGTCGGGAACCTTCTTCAGAATGAAGAAGAGTCTCGACCCGAAACATCATCCATTCCTCCTGTCCAGAGATGCTGCCGGTCCCGCTGTGTTACTCCAGCGTTTTTGTCTATCTTCAAATGACGTCACACGCTTCAGACGGTTGTGCGGACTCATGATGATGAGCGCGACCGTCGTTACCGGCCTGTCGCATAAATGACGGCCAAGTGGGACAGGCCCTTAACTCTTATCTGCCTGCACATTATCCTTATCCCTCCACTCTCTGCATATGCATGTGCCTATCGAAAAGTCTCTTAAATACCACTGTTATATCTGACTCCACCACCACCACCTTCTATGTCAAATTATGATTCAGTCTTAACCACAATTTGTTATACTCCTTTGAGTAAAGCTAGCAAAGCCAGAATGTATTGTCCATCCCTAAATGTCCCTGGTGACTTGCATTCTACTAATGCTTGAAGACTGATATATTGAGGTACTTGAACCATTTTAGGCTCCGTTTAATCCAATCATTCTTTCCTAACCCACAGCAGTTCTTTCCTTGGCTTTTTATACTACACGCAGAATAGTATTATTTGTTTTTGAAATGTAGTTCTAAGCCAAATTTCAGAAGCCAGGTACGATGTCCAGCCATTGTGTATCCAGCACAAGTAGCTATGAAGAAATGTTTATCCACTTCCTTTCCAAAGCTGGTTTGGCATTGAATTCACACGCTCGATTTCACCCTCCTTCTCAGTCTGTTTCATCATACTGCTCTTTGTCCCATTATTCACCACAGTTCCCAAAGGCCTAGTGCTTTCACCATTAACGGCTCAAGTTTCCAGCAACGTTGTGGTGTAGGTTGTCCTTTCTGACAACCATTATATGTGTTCACCTCTGAACCAGCGCAGCTGAGGTAGTGTTGGCAAGGATCAAAGAAGAGCTGAATATAGACACAACAAGCTGGAATAACTCAGCAGGACAGGCAGCATCTCTAGAGAGAAGGAATGGGACGTTTCGGGTCAAGACCCTTGTTCGGCCCCTCTCGACTCGAAACGTCACCCATTCCTTCTCTCCAGAAATGCTGCCTGTCCCGCAGAGTTACTCCAGTATTTTGTGTCTATCTACAGTATATCACTGTATGGTTAGGATTGCAGTCTGCAGAAGGTCCCAATCTAGAATGGTTCTGCAGAGATGTTGCCTGGGCCTGCTTTGTTACTCCAGCTCTTAGTGTCTTTTGTTTCACATCCAGCAATTTTGTCTGCTTACTCTCAACTTTTTTTTTTGCAACTGGCCAATTCTGCTGGTAAGATTATCAAGCTAAAATATTCGCTCAAGGGTTTTCTTGAAGTTAGAGAAGCCAATTGTACATAGATTATATTATTCAAAAACAAGATTGAACAAATTTTATCCAAATATATCCGCCACTTGTGATAAATGTCTAGCCCAAAAGGCAACTATAACACACTCCTTAGTTTCCTGCATAAAACTTTATAGATTTTGGAATGATATTTTTGAAATACTTACAAAATTATTCAAGACAAGAATGGAACCTAATACTGAAATGATTATATTTGGTGTAATGGAAGATGGGAATAAATTGAACGCATCTCAAAATCTATTCCTTAATTATGGTTTAATAATAGCAAAAAAATTAATACTTAAATTTTGGAAGGGTACATCAATACCAACGCTTAAAATGTGGATTGCAAGTATGTTGGACACCGCTCATCTTGAGGAAATGCGATTCCTCCTAATGGATAAATCAGACCAATTCATAACGAGTTGGTCTCCATTCGTCGTTTTTTTGGAATCATATGGTGCAACACAATTGTAAAAAATAACTGTTTCAGGACTGGACGAGGGTTGGTCAAGACTATAAATAATGATCTCCTTTTCTTTTCACTATTTTCTCTCTCAACTTTCTTCATTTACTCGTTTTCTTTCTTCACACACTATATATTTCACATTTTTCTATCCTTTACTATCTAACCTCTTTTTCTTATTCTCATCTTTTTTCAATGTAACAAAAAAAAAGAAGTTGTACATAAAATGTATTATGAAAATATATATTAGGCACTTTGGTGCCATATGACTGTGCTTACTTCTAATAAAATAAAATATTTAAAAAAAAAATAAAAAAAAATAGAGAAGCCAATATTCATTCCACAGGGGTGTAAGCTGCCCAAGTGAAATATGAGGTGCTGTCCCTCCAATTTGCATTGGGCCTTTCTGGTATTGTCTATCTGGTATCTTTGATCTGTCCCCACTCATCCATTTTGTAATAGAATAGAATCATGGTTGTAATCATTTGACACAAACTCCTCTCCTTGTGTTGCACCTTCAGTGCCCAATTTATTCCATTTGATGCCATGCATCGTTACCCAATTTGTCCAGTTAGCCCCATGTCATCAATTTTAACTAAAGATTTTTTGTGGTGGAGAAAATCTCTTGAAATTTTTGGCAGATGGAAAAGTTGTTCCTATCTATGGACATTTTTTAGACAGACTATGGGGAAAACAGGTAAAATAACTTGTGTCCTCAATGCTATGAAAAGGAAAGACTTTCCTCACAGTTATCTTCAAATCACAGGCTGTTCCTGCTGTGTCTCTAGGGACAGTACCTCATATTTCACTTGGGCAGCTTACACCCTTGTGGAATGAATATTGGCTTCTCTAACTTCAAGAAAACTCTTGAGCGAATATTTTAGCTTGATAATCTTACCAGCAGAATTGGCCAGTTGCAAAACAAAAAAGTTGAGAGTAAGCAGACAAAATTGCTGGATGTGAAACAAAAGACACTAAGAGCTGGAGTAACAAAGCAGGCATCATTTAGCCACTTATATCCATTCTTGTGGTATAAATATATGGTTTTAAATTCCACATGTGTAAGAAAGAACTGCAGATTCTGGTTTAAATCGAAGGTAGACATAAAATGATGGAGTAACTCAATGGGTGAGGCAGCATCTCTGGAGAGAAGGAATGGCCGTTGTTTAGGGTCAAGACCCTTCTTGTGTCTGAAACATCACCCACTCCTTCTCTCCACAGATGCTGCCTTGCCCGCTGAGTTAAGCCCCTGTCCCACTTTCACGACCTAATTCGCGACATCTGACGACCTTAAATGACTTAAGAAAAAAATCAAGGTCGCGGTAGACCTCCTACGACCTTCCACGACTATGTCTACGGCCTCCGACGACTATTTTGAAGACCTCCCACGACTATGAAGAAGAACTCCTTCGACCTCCTTCAACTATGTTGATGACTGGCTTCGACCATGTAAGTTTTCCTGCTGGCAGGCAAAAGTGCTGGAGAAACTCAGCGGGTGCAGCAGCATCTATGGAGCGAAGGAAATAGGCAACGTTTCGGGCCGAAACCCTTCTTCAGACTTTCCTTCGCTCCATAGATGCTGCCGCACCCGCTGAGTTTCTCCAGCACTTTTGTCTACCTTCGATTTTCCAGCATCAGCAGTTCCTTCTTGAACCATATGTTTTACTGCTGTTTGCAGTAGCCCTTTAGCTTCAGCAGCCTTTTAAGAAAGGCAGAAGGGGAAGAGCAAGGGTGAAGAGGAAGCACAAGATGAGGTCTCAATGGGTGAATGGAGATGATGTGATGGACTGTCCCAGTACACCAGATGACTGGAAGAGAGTGGCGCTGGACATTGACAAATGATGGAACTTTAAGCACACATGTGGGGCAGTGGATGGAAGCATGACATTCTTGTCCCCGTCCCTGTTCTACTCATTTTCCTTTCCGTACAGGATGGCATTCTGCTGGAACCATTCCTCAAGGTCCCCCTCCTGCTGCCTGGTGAAGGTGTAGCAGGCATAACCTTCTTCCAGCCCTCCCTCATCACCAATGATGCCTCCGATGCTGTGTCAGACACAGGAGAAAGGGCTGCTTTGCTGAGACTTTCCATTGCATAGTTCTCTTTCATCAATCTCCCTATTATGAGATCTTTCTCTTAAAGTTTTTCAGCCTGCACATTTTCCTTTGTTTCAGCAGATGTGCATTTGTTCCTTGAACATTTTGATGTTTTTTCTTTGAAATGTTCCTCTTTCTTTTGATGGTGTTTCCTCCTTTAAGAATCACTCCACGTTAGCTTTCAATTCCTCCCATCAAGATCCATGTCAGATGCTATTCTGTAGGTCATTCTTGTTGCCTGTACGTCTGATTTTGAACCACCCTGACTCTCAGTTGGAAGAAGGGCCTCGACCCGATATACTTAACCTATTCCTTTTCTCCAGAGATGCTGTCTGACCCGCTGAGTTACTCCAGCTTTTTGTATCTATCCAGGTGGTGGACATCTGGCGAAGTTACATATGTTGAAAATATATGGGGCAAAACAACAGTACCATTAATATACTGCACAATACTATAAACAATGTAACATAAGATTGTGCAAGAAACGACAAAAGAATTATATGATATTAGATTACATGACATAAATGTTATTAATATTCCAAAGTATCATGAACTGCTAAAGCTTTGGTTTTAGACTGACTTTGCACAACGTTCAACCATTATACCTTGTCATCATCTCCAGCATCAACCCTGGATGAAAATAACATGAATATATAATCACCACAGATTGATCTAACCTATCCATAGTTTCCCACAAGTTGTCCTTGTTCACCTACTAATGTGCTTTACACAATGCAAAAGAGTTATGCTTGAAGCAATGGATTGATGCAAATCCCTCCCGAGATGATTGCCTCACTGTGCATGTTCGTTCTTGATTCTTTATAATGTCATGCACCTTAACCCAGATAATACAATTCTTCATGTGTTATCTATTTGGACTAAAGAGATATTGAGGTGGAGAAAGGCTCTGAGTTTATCACCAGCTGGAGAAGTTGTTCCTGTTCTAAGGACAACCTATCGTCAGTCAGACTGTGGCGAGAACAGATAATGTAAATGTTGTCCTTGAGTCAATATGGTTTGTGAAAGAAAGGGATTTACAGCTCTTTTCAACTTTCAGCCTTTTTTTAATATAAAGTAAATTTTTTCTCGCGAATGCTGGATTGAATCATAGCTGCTGGATAGAATTGTGGTCGCCTTCCCTCTCTGTCATTGTTTACATGTTATTTTTTAAACAGATCACAAGGACTAACACATATGGCACAGTCTTATCCAAGGATTTATTATATCTAGAGGTCCCGTGTATCTCATCCCCTTTGTCTCATTTTTACACCTTACATTTTCTGATCTCAGTATCTCCCACTCCCCTGATTCGGTCTGAAGAAGGGTCTCGACCCGAAACGTCACCCTTTCCTTCTATCCAGAGATGCTGCCCTGTCCCGCTGAGTTACTCCAGCATTTTATGTCTATCTTTGGTTTAAACCAGCATCTGCAGTTTCTACCTATATCAATATCTCATCACATGTCGGGTATGGTTTTGGTTGATTTTTATTCAGTCTTTGGCTGATCAGGAGTTAGGTGCACAGCTTCCTCCCTTAGCTTGTTACCTTCAGTGGGTAAATATTATTCAAGCTGCCTTGTGCAAGCCAAATCCAACACCTACTGTGGCAAAAGGATGGGGCATTGGTACAGTAATGTTCGGGTGAATGTAGCACAAAAGCTTGTTGCAGCACAGCATTAAGACAGCACAATGGCGCAGTGGTAGAGTGGCTTCCTTACAGCACTCGAGACCCAGGTTAGATCCTGACTACGGATGCTATCTACACGCAGTTTGTCCATTCTCCCTGTGACCTTGTGGGTTTTCTCTGGGTGCTCCGGTTTCCGCCCACACTCTGAAGAGGTTAGTAGGTTAATTGTCTTCTGTAACTTGTAAATTGTCGCTAGTGTGTAGGATGGTGCTAGTGCACGGGGTGATCACGAGTCAGCGCGGACATGGTAGGCCAAAGGGCCTGTTTCCAATCGGTATCTCTAAAGTCTAAAGCATTGATCACTGAAAAACATTATTTCAGTGCTTGTTTTGGCACTTACAAGCAATCTCTAGATGGAAATTTTTTAGTTGGCAACTGGACATGCTGGGGATATAGAGCAACTGGGACCTCTGTGACAAGCAGAAAACTAAAGCAGCAGAAACACAATCACGTCAAATCCAGAAAAGGAAATGAAGAATGTAGTTTGGCCCAAGGGAAATAAGAAAGATTAGAAGTAAAAGTTTTAAAAAGGGGAATTCTCTGGCGCAGAGGGCGGTTGGAGGCAGGTTCTCTGGATGCTTTCAAGAGAGAGCTAGACAGGGCTCTTAAAAATAGCAGTCAGGGGATATGGGGGGGAAGGCAGAAACGGGGTACTGGATCGAAGGGCCGAATGGCCTACTCCTACACCTATTGTCTATGGATGGAGTGGATGGAGAAATGGACAATGTTTCAAGCCAATAGTCTTTCATATTGACTTTCATGAAGAAAAATGACAGATAAGTGGGGTTTAAGGTGCAGATGAGGGGAAGAGAGGTTGGGAGGGCTGAGGTGGAAATGCATTAGAGCGAAGGGTGACACAGTGGCGTAGCAATAGAGTTGCTGCTTTCCAGCTCCAGAGACTCGAGTTCGATCCTGACTGGAGTTTGTACGTTCTCCCTGTGACCATATGGGTTTTCTGTGGGTGCCCGGTTTCCTTCCACACTCCAAAGACGTATAGGTTTGTAGGTTAATTGGCTTCTCTGAATTGTAAATTGTCCCTAGTGTGTGGGATAGTGGTAGTGTATAGCTGGTCGGCATGGGCCCAGTAGGCCGAAAAGGTCAGTTTCAACACTGCATTACTAAAGTATGAAGTAAAGTCTAAAGGAAGGGAGTTTGAAAGGAAAGGTGTGAAAGGGTTGAAGGCAGAGGTGATTAAATGACAACATATACAGTGCACAGTGAACAAAAATGATAAGAATAAGGAAATAATCTGAAGGACTTGTAAATAGAGGAAGCTGAATAATGATTTGAGATCAGCGTATGAAAATAAACATTGAATGGAATAAATCTTAAATAAAAGTAATTGAAATAACATGAAATAATAGCTGTGAAAATGTTTAATTACCTTCAAATAAATGGCGGCACGGTGGAGCGGCGGTTGAGGCTGCCTTACAGCGTTTGCAGCACCGGAGACCAGGGTTGATTCCTGATGGGTGCTGGCTGTACGGAGTTTGTACGTTCTCCCCACGACTGCGTGGGTTTTCTCCGAGATCTTCGGTTTTCTCTTACACACCAAAGACATACAGGTATGTAGATAAATTGGCTTGGTAAATGTAAAAATTGTTCCAAGTGTGTGTAGGATAGTGTTAATGTGCGGGGATCGCTGGTCGACGTGGACCCGGTGGGCCGTAGGGCCTGTTTCCGCGTTGTATCTCCAAACTAAACTAAACTGAACTAAACTACAGGAGTGGGCCATTCGGTTGGAGTTTCATGGGCAGAGGGTGAGGAAATTAATTTCCACTGGACAGACGAGACAGCCAACTTACACATGGGATGAAGTTGCAATACAATAGGAGGGCCTTCAGCTCAGGCCTGTGCTCCGAAAGAGAGATCCCCTTAGAGTCAAGAGCCAGAATTCAAGACATACAATCTGTTGTTCGGCACAGAGCCATCTCTTAATACAATGAGAATACAAGGCTGTTTTGGATGGCTGGATTTGCAGCAAAGATGTTTGAATATGTATAAATGTTCCTTCTGTTAGGAAATGTTCCCATCGTAAATATAATTCTACAGAGCCATTTGGCCACACCTATAATGTTGAAATTAGAAAAATTAGAGGCTGCAGACGCTGGAATCAAGAGTTTAGTTTAGTTTATTTCAGAGATACAGCGGGGAAACAGATCCCCGACACACCAACAACTCATGGTCCAGTCTCCATCCCATTGTCCACCCATGGTCAGGGCTATTGAGGCCTCCGCAGTCGCCGCTACTGGGGCCGATGTTTCAGGCCCTTCTCGCCGGGTGATGGTGCTCCGGCGTCGGGAGAACCCTCTCACCAGCTTGGGATGCCTGGAGCGGCCGCATCCTTACCGGAGACCGTGGCTTCCGAAGCCAACAGGCCGCATGGACGGAGCTCCGCCACTGGCGATCCCGGCGAGAGATCCCAGGCTCCGCGATGTTTAAGGTCAGCGCCGCCGCCCGTGGCTGGCCGCTCCACAGCCCCGCAGCTCCGCGATGTTTCATCGGCGGACTCAGCACACTGGAGCTCCAGCGCGGCGACCCGGGCAAGGCATCGCCCGCTCCTCCGCAATAGCGCTCCAGCGCTGCGCCGCCACCAAAGCCGCCGTTCTGGCTGGTCCCCTGAGGAAACGCCGCTCCAGGACCCCGATGGTAGGCCGCGAGGATGGGTCGAAGTTGCTGCTCGGAGCAAAGCCGCCTCTGACTGAGAAATACAGGGACTGAGAAACACAGTTTCCCACTTCCACCCCCTCACCCGCCACATAAAAAGAATAGACCTCCAAATAACACATTTAACGTGCTAAAAATAAAAAAGAAAAGAAATGAAAGGACGGACAGCTGCAGGCTGGGCAGCCATATCCAACTGGATGCCCCCCCAATGCCCCAAATGCAACTCAATCTACAATCTACAATCTAGATTGCTGAGTTTCTCCAGTAATAAGTCAATTAATAAACCATGAAATGTTCACATCAGGTGACCCCGGCCTCGACGGGGAAAACTGTCAATCGGAATATGTAAAAATCGAAACCACGTAATTTTTTCGCGAAGATGTCAAGTCAAGTCAAGTCACTTTTATTTATATAGCACATTTAAAAAACAACTCTCGTTGACCAAAGTGCTTTACATTGGTGGAGGTACTAACGTTATACAACAGTGGTTCATAGATTAAGTACATACATAAATACATACATATAGCCCTCTCAGAGGACGTCAAGAAAGGCTGGAGAGTAAAGATGAGTTTTAGGTCTGGACTTAAATGAGTCGATGAAGGGGCAGTTCTGTTGGGAAGAGGGATGCTGTTCCACAGTCTAGGAGCTGCAACCGCAAAGGTGCGGGTCGCCACTAAGCTTATGCCTAGACCGCGGGATGTTTAGTAACCCCAAGTCGGCCGATCTGAGGGACCTGGAGGTGGTGTGGTGAGTAAGCAGACTTTTGATGTAGGTGGGGGCAAGCCCGTTAAGGGCTTTGTAAACATAAAGAAGGATCTTGAAATTTATTCAGAACCGCACAGGGAGCCAGTGGAGAGAGGCCAGGATCGGGGTGATGTGGTCCCTTTTTCGGCTGCCCGTCAGGGGTCTCGCTGCAGTGTTTTGAACCAGTTGCAGGCGCGACTGGGAAGATTGGCTGATGCCAGTGCAAAGGGAGTTGCAGTAATTGAGGCGGGAGGAGATAAATGTGTGGATGATCTTTTCAAGGTCATGAAACTGGCGGAATTGTTTTATTTTAGCTATCGTCCGAAGCTGGAATAGTAAAGACACACACACATATACATAGACATGTACAAGATCAGAGTTTTAATAAATAATGATATATATAAACATAAATGAGTATATATACATATACTGGACTAAGTGGGACCCGTTGGTTCCCATGTTCACACGGGAGGGCTGGTCATGTGGGGGGGGGGGGGGGGGGGGGGGGGGGGGGGGGGGGGGGGGGGAGCGCTGGTATGGCTTCTTGGGGTGGCAGCTCAGTCCCTCAAGCCTGATCTGCTGGCAGCGCACTCACGGCTGGTGGGCTGGCAGTTGACTCATGACTTTTCCTTGAATTGCCATTTCAAGCAGGGTGCAAGGTCACCAAATTCAAATCTATTTTCCTACCATTTCAAGCTGGATCCAAAGCCACCAAATTCACGTGCAGTTTCATTCCACTTCAAGCAGGGTGCAATGCCACCAAATTCAAATGTAGCTTCTTACCATTTCATGCAGGGTGAAACCACCATAAAACCACACAAAACACCAAACTCACAGTTCAGTAGACATTCAGTGTGTCCAGTTGATTCACAGCTCAGACAGTCATGACCTCTCCCTCCCCCATCATGCAGAGACCGAGCCACACCCACACTTCCGGGTTTTATAACCCCTCCCACCAGAAAAGCTGTGGCCTTCACGGATTGATTGACAGGAGAGAGATTCTCGACATTTTTTAAACACTAATAACACTTTTATTTTTCATTGATGGGAAGAATTCTCTGCACCTGCTGAGCGGAGGGGGACTGAGTAAGATGGCCAAAAATCACAGCCGTAAGTGGTAGCGTTTTATCTAAAATCAATATGCAGTGCAAACAGGAAGCAAGTGCATTTGTAGTACAGGTGCACAACCTTTTATCCGAAAGCCTTGGGACCAGACACTTTTCGTAATTCAGAATTTTTCGGCTTTCGGAATGGAAGATTTTTAGCGTAGATTTTAACGGCTGGCTCAGTGGTAGAGTGCTCGGCTCATATCCGCAAGGTCGCGAGTTTGCGCCTCGATCCCGGCAGTTACTCGATCGCGAGTTTGAGTCTTCAATGTAGTTTTTTCTTGCAGAATAGGAGAGAATAGGGAGGGTTAGGCTGGGATCATTCTCTGCGAGATGATCTTAGTGCGGGAGACAAGTGTAGGAGAGGTGTACTGACTCTGTGGGCAGAACTTTGGAAGTGATTGCCCACCATTCTCAAAAGCCGCTGTGTCTCCCTGTCCCTCCAACTCCAGAGGAATCCGCTCCCCGATGGGCCGCTACGGCGACAAGTGGCAGTTTGCCCACAGCCCGAGCTGCGCCCCCTCATCCGCAACCCGGGTTCCTCTGGAGTTGGAGCGGGGCTGGGCTAGAGTTGTTGCTGGCTGTGAGTCTCTGGGATCTCCGTGCTTGCAGTGGGCCTGGGGGTCGGTGTCCCAATGAGGGGGCGCAGCTCGGGCTGTGGGCGAACTGCCACTTGTCGCTGTAGCGGCCCATCGGGGAGCGGCTTCTGGTGGTCCTGACGTCTCTCAGCTCCTGTCCAGGGGGGTGGCCGGAGACGTCAGGACCAACAAGAACCCGCTCCCCGATGCGCCGCTACAGCGACAAGTGGCACTTCGCCCACAGCCCGAGCTGCGCCCCCTCATCCGCAACCCGGGTTCCTCTGGAGTTGGAGCAGGGCTGGGCTAGAGTTGCTGCTGGCTGTGAGTCTCTGGGATCTCCGTGCTTGCAGTCGGTGTCCCGTTGGTCCTGACGTCTCCGGTCACCCCTCTGGACTGGAGCTGAGACTGGGAACTGTACCGCCCTTGCCCCCTCCCTCTGCAACTGCAAACAACCCCACAGTTCCCAGTCTCAGCTCCTGTAAAGGGGGGTGGCCGGAGACGCCACAGCCCGAGCTGCGCCCCCTCATCTGCAACCTCAAGACCAAGACGTACCTTGCACACCATCAGCTTCGGTCCCTACGGGGAGCGTGTTCCTCTGGAATTGGAACGGGGCTGGGCTGCTGCTGGCTGTGGGTCTCTGGGATCTCCGTGCTTGCAGTGGGCCTGGGGGTCGGTGTCCCGTTGGTCCTGACGTCTCCGGTGATTGGCACTAGCTCCGACGTGAAGACAGTGCAAAACCCCCGCGCCGGTGCAATGGGCGGGAAGCTGGAGAGGGGAGGGAAGGGGTCACACACATGGCCGGGAAGCAGAGGGGTGTAGGTGGGGTGAAACTTAAGGGAGCGACAATTTGCTGCTGCCTGCCCGCTGAGTTAAAAAGTTCTCATGCAAGACTCACGATACACTGTGTATCGTGAGTCTACCGTGGGAACTTTTTAACTCAGCGGGCAGACAGCAGCATATTGTCAATTATTAACCCTCCCGCGCAATATACCCTCACCTTCTCTTTTACGAATGGGGATTTAGTTCCCCTTTCTTCGAGGACCGACCGGAGGTTCCGCTGTCACCTCCGCGGGCCGCCCTTGGTGAACGTTTTCAAGGACCTTTCTTCAAGGACTGAAAAAATGTCGCTATTCGGAGCTTTTCGTTATTTGGAACTTCGGATAAAAGGTTGTGCACCTGTAGTGCCTTTTAACATCAAGCTAAAGCACCCAAACCACCATTTGCAGCAAGTGCTGCCTTTCAACTTCAAACCAAAGCAGCCAAAGCACCAAAACCACTATTTGCAGTAAGTAGTGCCTTTTAACTTCAAGCCAAAGCACTCAAACCACCATTTGCCTTTTAACTTCAAGCCAAAGCGCCCAAAACACCATTTTGTTCACCTCTACAAGATCATCCCTCATCCTCCTGCTCTCCAAGGAATAGAGACCCAGCCTACTCAACCTCTCACTGTAGCTCAGACCTTCCTGACAACATCCTCCTAAATCTTCTCTGAACCCTTTCAAGCTTGACAATATCTTTCCGATAACACGGTGCCCAGAACTGAAGACAATATTCTAAATGCATTCTCACCAATGTCTTATACAATTGCAACATGACCTCTGAATATCCCATGGTTGACCTCTCATGGTTTATCTTGAAGAGTTGCTCAGATTGACGTTATTCATGTTTTATAATGATATGTTTTTGCAAAAGCTTCTCGGTCACCTCCTTTTAAGAGTAAATGGTGTAAGTTTTAACCGGCTATTTCTGCATTTGTCTACGTTCTCTCATAAAGGGCCTGTCCCACTGTACGAGGTAATTCAAGAGTTCTCCCGAGTTCTCCCCTGATTCAAGCTCATGTAATGTACGTAGCCGGTCCGTAGGAGCTCGTGTATGTCACGTAGCGGCTCGTACGAGTAACGGTAGGTACTCGGGAAATCCGGTAAACTCGTGACTTTTTTATCAACACTGTGAAAAATGTCCATGAGTAAAAAATTACTCGTAATGAAATAAATTGTTACTTTTTACTCGTACGAGACGCTACGTACATTACACGAGCTCGAATCAGGGGAGAACTCGGGAGAACTCTTGAATTACCTCGTACAGTGGGACAGGCCCTTCTCTCTTCTCGGCATTGCTTCCACCACTTGAATATCCTCTCCTTGTCTTGTTGACTATCCTGAAGAATATATTCCTGAAGCAGTATACTGTATACTGAAGAGTTTGTATATAGGTGCATGAAGAGAAGGAGCTGGAGGTGTGGGAATTGTGAGTAGCTTTACTATTCAGTAATATATTGACTGTAGAAAAAAGGGATGCAACCGAAGCTTAAAAACAGAATTGAAATGAATTGAAATAAAAGACAGACTTACCAATGAGGCCAAATATAGACTATCTAATGGTGATGAGGAGGCCAATACATTTTTGAGGAAGTAAATGAAATAACATGTAATAATAGCTGTGAAAATGTTTAATTGCATTAAAAAAAGTGGGCGACACGGTGGCACAGTGGTTGAGGCTGCCTTACAGCGTTTGCAGCGCTGGAGACCAGAGTTGGTTCTCGATAGGCGCTGTCTGTACGGAGTTTGTACGCTCTCCCCATGACCGCGTGGGTTTTCTCCGAGATCTTCGGTTTCCTCCCACACTCCAAAGAAATGCAGGTTTGTACGTAAATTGGCTTGGTAAATGTAATAATTGTTCCTAGTGTGTGTAGGATAGTGTTAATGTGCGGGGAGCGCTGGTCGGCATGGACCAGCGTTGTATCTGTTTCCGCGTTGTATCTCCAAACTAAACTAAACTAAACTGAACTAAACTACAGGAGTGGGCCATTCGGTTGCAGTTTCATGGACAGATGGTGAGGAAATTAATTTCCACTGGACAGACGAGCCAACCAACTTACACATGGGTTGAAGTTGCAATACAATAGGAGTGCCTTCAGCTCAGGCCTGTGCTCCGAAAGAGAGATCCCCTTAGAGTCAAGAGCCAGGATCCAAGACATACAATCTGTTGTTCGGCACAGAGCCATCTCTTAATACAATGAGAATACAAGGCTGTTTTGGATGGCTGGATTTGCAGCAAAGATGTTTGAATATGTATAAATGTTCCTTCTGTTAGGAAATGTTCCCATCATAAATATAATTCTACAGAGCCATTTGGCCACACCTATAATGTTGAAATTAGAAAAATTAGAGGCTGCAGATGCTGAAATCAAGAGTTTAGTTTTGTTTAGTTTGGAGATACAGCGCGGAAACAGATCCCCGACACACCAACAACTCCTTTCCCCCTACAGATTCTCCTAGATTTTTTGGATGTTGTTGAAATTGTATTTAATCATCAGCTGTCTTTTTGGTTTGCATATTTCATCTCTATTCTCCATGTGGTTTATTTAAAGTTGCAACATCCACCCTAGATCTGCTGCTGTTCCAGCTCATTGATGCAAAGTTCAACGGCAACTGATTGGCCCTGCTTGCTTTGTTAAAACCACTCAGAATTGTTGTGATCAATTCCAGCTTCTCCAGTAATACAGCTGATACATTTCCTCTGCAAAAACTAAGTATCCCTGATAATGCATAATGCTCTGAATTGTGGACAGTCCAGCTGAGGCCTAGCCAACCACTTGCAAAGCTCTGATAGACGCAGAATGCTGGAGTACCTCAGCGGGACAGGCAGCATCGCTGGAGAGAAGAGATGGGTGACGTTTTGGGTCGAGGGCCTTCTTCAGACGTCGCCCATTCCTTCTCATACAAAGCTCTGCTGTGGCCACCTTGGTCGTGATAGTTTAGATCCAGAGAGGATCTTTGTCTCAGAAGGGAGAGGCTAGACTTTAGTCAGGATAAGACATCACTAACAGTGTGAAGAATAGATCTCCTCCACACCCCCCCTCCACCTCCACACTCCCCCAAAATCAGCATGATTGTCTCTTCAAAGCTGCAGCGAGCTCAGGAGATCAATAAATATTGGGAGGGACGAGTGTTTTAGGTTAGCTTTAGTTTTGTTTATTGTTGTCATGTGAAATGGGGTACAGAAAAAAGCTTTGGTTTGCGTGTTGTCCCGTCAAAGAAAGACACATACATGAATACAATTCAGCTGCCCGCAGTGCCCAGAGTAACGATAGAGGGCACAACATTTAGTGCAAACTTATCACATTCAAGGCCAATAAAGTCTGATTAAAGAAAGTTCAAAGGTAGACAAAAAAATCTGGAGAAACTCAGCGGGTGAGGCAGCATCTATGGAGCGAAGGAATAGGCGACATTTCGGGTCGAGACCCTTCTTCAGACATTCAAACTTAGTGTTACACCAACAAAGTTCTCCACCATTGCATCGGTGTGTCAAACTACATTGTTGCAGACTCTATCGGACAAACACTGCCACTTTATTCTACATTCTGCCTACTCCTTCGCTCCATGGATGCTGCCGCACCTGCTGAGTTTCTCCAGCTTTTTTGTCTACCTTCGATTTTTCCAGCATCTGCAGTTCCTTCTTAAAGATAGTTCAAAGGTCTCCAAAAATGAGATGGTGGATCTCACCTATGTCTGAATTATGGACAAATTCCTCTGCTTAAGCTTTATACACTAGCAAAAGAGTTGTGGATGGTGCCTTGTTAGTTTTATCATGGCTAAGATCTCTATGGGCAATGGAGTAAGTTTAGTTTAGTTTATTATTGTCACATGTATGGAGGTACAGTGAAAAGCTTTGTTTGTGCGCTGTCCAGTCAAAGACGATACATGAATAGCAATCGAGCCGTCCACAATGCCCAGATAAAGGGGGCAACATTTAATGCAAGATACAACAATGAAGTTTGATAAAGTCCAATTAACTATAGTATAAAGTTCTCCAATGAGGTAGATGGGAGGTCAGGACCGCATGATGAAAGGACCGTTCAGTTGCCTGATAACAGCTCTGAAGAAACTATCCCGGCATCAAAGTTCTCTACCTCTTGCCTGTTGGGAGAGGGGAGAAGAAGGGGTGACCAGGGTGAGACTGGTCCTTGATTATGCTATTATGCTGAATCAGATTGAAGTATAGATGGATCAATGGAAGGAAATTTGATATGTGTGATGGACTGAGCTATGTCCAATGTTCTCTGTGATGTATTGTGGTCTTGGAAGGAGCTGCTCCCAAAACAGTCTGTGATGCATTCTGATAAAATATTTTCTACAGCGCATCTGTAGATGATAGTAACGGTAGTTGGAGGCATGCTGAACTTGATAAGCCTTCTAAAGCAGGAGAGGTGTTGGTGTGCTTTCTTGGCCATTGCTGGTGATATTTATTCTGAGAAACATGAGGCGTTTGACCATCTCTACTTTGGCGCCATCAATGTGTACTGGGGTGTGTGTAGTGTTTTGCTTCCTGAAATTAATCACAATCTCCTTTGTCTTGCTGATATTGAGGGAGAGGTTGCCATCTTGGCACCAGATTACAAGGTTCTCAATCTCCTCTCTGTACTGCATCTGGTCATTATTTGATGTACAGCCGATTATGGTGGTGTCATCTA
This sequence comes from Leucoraja erinaceus, assembly GCF_028641065.1. NCBI lineage: Eukaryota > Metazoa > Chordata > Chondrichthyes > Rajiformes > Rajidae > Leucoraja > Leucoraja erinaceus. The sequence goes on along the minus strand of NC_073392.1, from coordinate 41,104,967 downwards.
CGTTGTAGATTGAGTTGCATTTGGGGCATTGGGGGGGCTGTCTAGTTGGACATGGCTGCCCAACCCGCAGCTGTCCGTACTTTCATTTAATTTTTTTATTTTTAGCACGTTAAAAGTGTTGTTTGGAGGTCTATTCTTTTTATGGGGGGCGGGGGGGCGGGGGGGGGGGGGGGGGATGGGGGGATGGGAGAAAAACTGTATTTCTCAGTCCCTACTGGTCGGACAGGCGGCTTTCCTCCGAGCAGCAACTTCGACCCATCCTCGCGGCCTACCAGCGGGGTCTGGAGCGGCGTTTCCCGAGGGGACCGGCCAGAACCATGGCTTCGGCGGCGGCACAGCGCTGGAGCGCTTTCGGGGAGTGGAGCAGTCGATGCCTTGCCCCGGTCGCCGGGCTGGAACTCCGGTGTGCTGAGTCCGCCGATGAAACATCGCGGAGCTGCGGGACTGTGGAGCGGCCAGCCGCGGGCAACGGCGCTGACCTTAAACATCGCGGAGCCTGGGATCTCTCGCCGGGATTGCCAGTGGTGGAGCTCCGTCCAGCGTGGCCTGTTGGTTTCGGAAGCCGCGGTCTGCCGTTCCAGGCATCCCAAGCCACTGAGAGGGTTCTCCCGGCGCAGGTGCACCATCACCCGGTGAGAAGGGCCTGGAACATCAGGCCCCATAGCGGCGACTGTGGAGGCCTCAATAGGCCCGACTAAGGGTGGACAAGGGAGATGGAGACTGGACTTTGTGCCTTCCCTCACAGTGGGAACCATTGTGGGGGGATGTTGTTATGTTTTATGTTAAATTTCTTTACAATGTTATGTTTGTATTCTTATTAATGTGCAGCAATGGCAACTTGAATTTCACGACTCCAATGGGAGTATGTGACAATAAATGAACCTTTGAACCTTTGATTTAGTTGATTTGGCTGCACAGTCAGGAGTGAATTAGGAGTATATTGGGAGGCTGAGAATGCATGCTTGTGGGGCACTGGGGATGAGAATTATCATAGAAAACTATTGTCATCTATCCTCAAGCAGGGTGCAAGGCCACCAAATTCAAATGCAGTTTCATACCATTTCATGCAGGGTGCAAGGCCACCAAATTCAAATGCAGTCTCATACCATTTCTAGCAGGGGGAAACCACCATAAAACTGCCATAAAACCACACAAATCATCACAAAAAACACACATAAACACCACACTTACTGTTCAGTAGACATTCGGGGTGTTCAGTTGATTCACAGCTCAGACAGTCATGAACTCTCCATCCCCCATCTTGCAGAGACTGAGCCATACCAACACTTCCAGGTTTTATAATCCCTCCCCCTCCCACTGGAAGGGACGTGGCCTTCATGGTGTGATTGACAGGAGAGAGATTCTCAACATTGTTTTAAACACTAATAACACTTTTCTGTTTCATTGTTGGGAAGAATTCTGATGAGTGGACAGGGACTGAGTAAGATGGCCAAAAATCACAGCCGTAAGTGGTAGCGTTTTATCTAAAATCAATATACAGTTCAAACAGGAAGTTGTCAAGTTTAGACCAACAACCATTTGCAGTGCAGCAGTTCAAAGCAACCACCACCAACAACCATTTGCAGTGCAGCATTTCAAAGCAACCACCACCAACAACCATTTGCAGTGCAGCATTTCTAAGTATCCACAACCAACAACCATTTGCAGTGCAGCATTTCAAAGCAACCACCACCATCAGCCATTTGCAGTGCCGCATTTCTAAGTATCCACAACCAACAACCATTTGCAGTGCAGCTTTTCAAACCAACCACATTTTCATTTTCAAGCCACATTAAGGGCACACAGTCGAGTAAACATGTGTTCAGTGTTATTCACAGCTCAGAAAGACGTGACCCTCTCGCTTCCTCCATTTTGCAGATACTGACCGAGGCACAACACTTCCGAGTTTGATAGTCCCTCCCCCTCCCACCAACAGAGGCAGCAGAGAGAATCTCAACATTTAAAATAAAATTTATATAATATTTTTATTAGAAACGTAAACACATTATAGCAACACGGTTTGTATTTGTGTTACATTCATACAAAGCTTCTATTCTTTTTATAGAATTTTTTAAAAGAAAGAACTGACAAGAAAGGTCTATAAACTAATAGAAAGTGAGGGATAAAAAGAAAAAAAAGGGGAAAAAAACAAGAGAAACAAACAAACCAAATTACCAATAACAGTTTTGGGGATAGGTCCGTAGATTATAAGGCGTAGTTATTCATCCAATCCTGAGCTCAAGTTTCAGTCCAGTTTCTGTGTTGAATCAATTTACCTCTTTAAGAAATCAATAAATGGAGACCATATTCTAGCAAATAGTTCTGATTTGTCAATTAAGACAAACCTATTTTTTTCCAAATGTAAGGTCTCAGGCATTTCTGTAATCCACATTTTAATTGTGGGGGTTGTTGGGTTTTTCCAAAATCTTAGTATTAATTTTTTCCCAGTAATTATACTGTAATCAAGAAAATTTCTTTGATTTGTTGTAAGTTTTGTACTTTGTTCTGATATTCCCAATATTATTAAATCCAATTTTTAAAATGTTTATGCAATTTACCAAGGTACGAGTTAAGTTGGCTTCTTGGTATTGACATTTATCACAGATAGGTGAGATATTTGGAAAAATTCAGTTTAATTTTGTTTTAGAGTAATATAATCTATGTAATACTTTAAATTGTATTAAAGAGTGTCTGGCGTTTAACGAACGGTAATGTATATGTTGTATGCTTTCATCCCATATATCCTTCATTATGGATTGAGCCAATTCATTTTCCCATGCTTGTCTATGTGGTTCCGTCAACCGGACCTCAGTATCTCAGATTCAGATTCAGATTCAATTTTAATTGTCATTGTCAGTGTACAGTACAGAGACAACAGGATATTATAAATGTAGGATATTAATTTATCTGTATTAGGATGTTTATTCAAACATGCATCAAGGATTTCTGGGTCCTTAGTTCTATATACTTGTGTATATGATTTTATATAATCTCTAAATTGCAAATATATAAAAACATTATTTTGATGTAGTCCATAATTCTGTTGTAGCTCCTGGAATGAAAGAAGGTCAACCTTTCGATAAAGGTGTCCCACTTTTGTAATTCCATTGTTTTCCCATTTTGCAAACCCTTTATCTAACTCATTTATCTAAATGAGGGGTTATTTAAGATATGGAGAAGAAGTGATAAATTATCAAATTTTAAAGTCTTTTTTAATTGTTTCCAGATTCGCATACCACTATGTATTATCGGGTTTCCACCATAATTTTTTTAAATCAATTTTATAGGTGTTAACAACGCTCCAATTTCATAAGGTAGGCAATCTTCTTTTTCCATCTTTAGTCATATTTTAATATTAACTGCCCAAAAATAGAATAGAAAATTTGGTAAATAGTCCTCCATTCATCTTAGATTTACATAGGTGTTTTTTCCTTATTCTATGGTTCTTGTAGTCCCAAATAAAACTTGTAACAATAGAATCAAGTTTTTAAAACAAATTTTTTGGAAGAAAGATCGGGATTGATTGAAATAAGTACAGTAATTGTGGAAGAAAAATCATTTTTATGGCATTAATTCTACCAAACATTGAAATTGGGAATGTTTTCCAATATTGAATATTCATATGTAGTTTGTTAAGTAGGGGAGGAAAGTTTGAATTAAATAAAGACGCATATTTCTTAGTCACATAAATTTCAAGGTACAGGTGCACAACCTTTTATCCAGTGTTCCAGAAACCGAAAAGCTCCGAAAACCGGCCATTTTTTCCAGATGTCGTCTGCGCACCAAAGCTCGCGTTTGGCGCCAAACTTGACCCAAAACGACCCACGGTCAACCCAGGTCTGTACTACTGTAGCGGCTGCCTCCTCCCTGGAGACCGGGAGACGCTTAAACATCTGTAAATCATTGCTTAAATGTTAGTCAGTTAGTTTGGAGGGCTTTTATGTGAAGGGGGGTGAAGGGGTAAACTTTAATTCTTAGTCCCCTACCTGGTCGGAGAGGCGGGGAGCGGTCAATGCCTTATCGGGTTGCCGTGCAGTAAGCTCCGCAGCGCTGTGGCTGGTGGGGCTGCGGGCGGCGCCGGTTGTAGCTCCGACCCCAGCAACGCTACCCCTGGCTGCGAGGCGCTCCAAATCCAGCGTGGCCCGCGGCCGGACGCCCCAGCTCCGCAAATGTCGGGAGTCGGCAGCGTCGCAGCGCTGGGAAATCAGCGGGGAGCGGGCAATGCCTTACCGGGTCGCCGTGCGGCAAGCTCCGGAGCGCTGTGGCCGCCGACACACAACATCGCGGAGCTTCGCTGGATTTGGAGCCGCGCAGCCAGGGGTAGAGTTGCCGGGGTCGGAGCTACAACCGGCGCCGCCCGCGGCCGGACGGAGCCCCCAGCTCCGCGAGGTTGGGAGTCGCCGACCAGGTAGGGGACTAAGAATTAAAGTTTCCCCCTTCACCCCGACTCCACCACCACCACATAAAATCCCTCCAAACTAACTGACTAACATTTATGCAATGATTCTCCCGGTCTCCGGGGAGGAGGCAGCAGCTTCAGACTTTTCAAGCCGCCCGCGCTACCTACCTAATCTACGCTAAAAATCTTCCATTCTGAAATCCGAAAATGTCCGAAATCCGACAAGTGTCTGGTCCCAAGGCTTTCGGATAAAAGGTTGTGCACCTGTATTTAAACTTTTCGTATACTATTTTAAAAGAAGATTGGTGTAATATATATCTGGGTTTGGTTCCGTTATTAGCATAATTTCACTTTTATTCCAATTAATTCTATATCCCGAGAATGAGCTAAATTGCGTTATAAGATTTAATACATTCGGAATACTAGTTTCTGAATTTGTGATGTATAATAAAACATCAAACATTTTAAAAACATTAATAACTCTTTTATATTTCATCGCTGGGAAAAATCCTATTGCCATGGGCAGCGGAGGGTGACTCTGAGTAAGATGGCCAAAAATCACAACCGTAAGTGGCAGCGTTTTTTCTAAAATCATGAAACAGAAAAACAGGAAGTGGTCAAGATCAGACTTTTAGTAATATAGATAGATATACACACTGAACTTCCTTTTCTCTCTCTGGTTTATCTTATTATTTGCATATTCTGTTGTGCTGCAGCAAGTAAGAATTTCATTGTTCTATCTGGGACACATGACAATCAAACACTCTTGACTCTTGAAATGAAAACTTGTAAAGTCATTACTTGGAGGAAGAACTGGTCTGACTGGTTCCAATTAAGTTGCACTGAATGAAACCACACCTAGTAGAATTTTGCTCCAGTTATGCCAACAATTTACATTGACTGCAGCTTGGTGCTAATTGGTTCAGGTTAACATGCAAAAAGAGGCTCCAGAATCAAACTTAGACAGAAATGCTGGAGAAACTCAGCAGGTGAGGCAGCATCTATGGACACACACTGCCACCTTATTGGAACTGTATATTTTGATTTGGCTGGGGCAAAGTTTGTTCATACTTAGATAATTGATTTATTTTATGTAACTTCTTCCATGAAACTATATCGCCTGATAGTGATTTAAAGTCAGAGAATCACTAGGCAAGCACATACATTGCCACGGTTGGTGGTTGAGGCAGATCCACTAGTGGTATTTAAGAGATTTTTGGATAGGTCTTATGGATATGCAGGGAATGAAAGAATTTGGATTATGTGCAGGTAGATAAGAGACGGTCTTTGTATCATGTTCGGCACAGACATTGTGGGCTGAAAGTCCTGTTCTTGTGCTGTGCTGATCCAAAGGGCAGCATGGTGGTGTAGCGGTAGAGCTACTGCCTTACAGCGCCAGAGACCAGGGTTTGATCCTGTCTACGGGCGCTGTCTGTACGGAGTTTAACATTCTCCCCGTGACCTGCGTGGGTTTTCTCTGAGATCTTCGGTTTCCACCCACATTCCAAAGACGTACAGGTTTGTCGATTAATTGGCCTGGTATCAACATAAGAACATGTCCCTAGTGTGGGTAGGGTAATGTTAATGTGCGATGATCGCAGGTCGGTGTAGACTATAGTGGGCCGACAGGCCTGTTTCCACGCTGTATCTCTAAACTAAACTGAAGCAAGGCTGAAAAGCTGGGATCAACGAATAGCATTTGGAGTCCTTTAGCTGAGTCACCCTTCAGGGGTTGGGTGAATGTGGAAAGATAAGGCCATATCCAGCTCCAGCTCCAGCTCCATCTCCAGCTCTAGCTCCATCTTCAGCTCTAGCCCCAGCTCCATCTCCAGCTCAATCTCCACCTCCTGTTCTATCTGCATCCCCAGCTGCATTCCAGCTCCAGCTCCAGCATCCCATTTCCAGCTCAATCGACAGCTCCATCTCCATCTCCAGCTCCAGCTCCATCTCCATCTCCAGCTCCAGCTCTAGTTCCTTCTCCAGCTTCTCCAGCTCCAGCTCCATCTCCAGCTCCTCCAGCTCCATCTCCAGCTCCTCCAGCTCCATCTCCATCTCCAGCTCCAGCTCCATCTCCATCTCCAGCTCCAGCTCTAGTTCCTTCTCCAGCTTCTCCAGCTCCAGCTCCATCTCCAGCTCCTCCAGCTCCATCTCCAGCTCCTCCAGCTCCATCTCCAGCTCCTCAAACTCCATCTCCACCTCCAGCTCCATCTCCAGCTCCATCTCCATCTCCATCTCCAACTCCATCTCCATCTCCATCTCTATCTCTATCTCTAGCTGTAGCTCTATCTCCATCTCTCGAACTTGATCATCTCCATTACATTGCCATATTCTTCACACGAGTATTTTATGCTCATAATGTGTAAAATAAAACAACATTTACCATAATTATCAATTGTAATGGATAAATGAACAGTATGTTTTTGCCTATTCATCTGGTAAATATTGTTTTAGAGAAAGTTATGTAAAAGTTACCATTTTTGCTGAAAATCGCCACTTTTTCCGGCAGTAAACTATTACGAAGGTTTAAAATCAATGTTAGACTGAACAGGTAATTTTTTTGGTGGTTTATTTGAGGAAGATACTCTATAATTTGAAAGACTGGGACAAAAATTTGATTTTATATTCTTAAATCCGTTATATTTTCCAGTGCTGTTCACCATAAACATGCGACGGATATGACTGAATGCAATGGCCAACCTGGAAAAAGAAGAGGAAAAAATAAATTCAATTCTCTAGAAGATCACGCCAAACATATTTTTCCCAGAGTAGAGATGTTCATCTATGTGAAACAACATTCAAAGTTGCAAACATTTGAGTTTTATAATCGGGTTTCCAGAAACTTAAAAGTAGACACTTACTGAAGAATCACCCTGGTGCCATGTTGTAGTGGGACCATCACTGGCATGGTCTTCCAAATGCAGACTGGTAGTTTGCCCACATATTTATTTTGCAAGGGGATACTTGCTGGCTGGTGCAATTACAACAACTATCTGATTCACCTGGTGACTCTCCCCATTGTAGTGTGCCCAGCAGGCATGGTATGATGCCAATAAATATGGTAACTATGGTCTACTCAGTTACTTCCTCTGCCTTAAGGCAGGGAGATGAATTCTTGTTTATAACGAGTGTCAAGGCTTATGGGGAGAAAAATGCGATCGAGAGACGGAGATTAGCCGTGATTGAATGGCGGCGTAGATTCGATGGGCCGAATGGCCTAATTCTACTCCTATAACTTGTGAAGAATAGTTGGACCTGTTATCTCACAATCTAGCCAGGACTCCCCTCCAAGTCAAGGTGTGGTCTATATCAAAATAACAAACTGCTCTTGGCATTTGAATTTAGCAATGTCAGAATTTGGAAGTTCCAGAGAATGGACAGACAGGATTCCAAGCTGAACATAAAGCACTTGTATTTCAGGTGCTGCGACTTTTCATCAGTTCTCAAAATGTTGCACCTGGCAGTGGATCTAAGCAATTGCAGGGCGAGACAATGTCAAGAGGATATAAATGATCATACTAAGCCACCCAACCTGTTCCAAGTAGTTGATATGAGTTATGTGGGTTTGGGAATAGCAAACCATAATTATTGTCAATTGCTGCTCCGGCCCCCTGTCCCTTTACTCAGTGTTTCAGTTTCCTGCACAGCGCTGGATGAAAACTACAACCCACAGTGGCACAGCGGTAGAGTTGCTGCCTTACAGCGCCAGGGACCCGGGTCCGAATGGCCTAATTCTGCTCCTCCTATCACTTGTTTAATTTTGGTAGGATCGCAGAAGCGAATCTAGTTGAATATCATTTTATAAATCATTCTCTATTCAGTGTGTGAATACGCATGTGAGCACAGGTGGCGTACTTCAAAACTACACTACAACCTATACGGACTACACAGGCACACACTGAGAGACATAGGCGACCATTGGAATGCATTAAACTGGTTTATTCAATCAAGCAACTATCATACGTATACCTCACACGCTACAGGTGAGACGCTTTCCTTGTCCCTTCATAAAGGCAATCATTATTTATTTTTATTTTTATTTTTTTTTTAAATCAAAAAATTTATTCCATTATTAAAAAATAATATTTACACTACAATAAAACAAGCCAGAACCCACCACCGTAAATACAATACAAACATATATCCATAATAAACTATTATACAATTATGAAGGCAATCATTATGGGTGTGCTATTCACAACTTTACCTTGGTTTGCAAGACAGCACTCAATTGGAAGAAAATCCAGCCCAAACATCAAAATAATTAAAGTTTGATTGAATGATTGATGGATAGGGACATATTACTAATAGCTTCACTAACACTTTTCCTCATCAGGTAGCCCCCTGTTACACCTAAGATAGACACAAAAAGCTGGTGTAACTCAGTGGGACAGGCCGCATCTCTGGAGAGAAGGAATGGGTGACGTTTCAGGTTGAGACCCTTCTTCAGTCTCGACCAGAAACGTCACCCACACCTTCTCTTGAGAGATGCTGCCTATCCCGTTGAATTACTCCAGCATTTTGTGTCTATCTTTGGTTTAAACCAGCATCTGCAGTTCATTCTTACACACCCCTGTTCATGTTCATTTCAATGTTGGTATATTATTACATATGTGCTGTACAATAACTGGTCACTTAAATTACATACTACTATAATGCACACAACACCTTCTATGCCTCGTAACTGTATCTTTTGACTGGCGACAGACCCTTTTCCCTCTGGGATAAATAACGTTGAATTGTATCGTATCATTCTAGGGGAAACCAGGCAAATATTAATTGTGCTTCTCCTATCTTCAACTCTGTGACTTTGGCACATTGTTCCTTCACATCTTTTCAAATTGTTCTGCCCACTGTAACAATCGAAAATAGACAATAGACAATAGACAATAGGTGCAGGAGTAGGCCAATTTGGCCCTTCGAGCCAGTACCGCCATTCACTGTGATCATGGCTGATCATCCACAATCAGTACCCCGTTCCTGCCTTCTACCCATAGCCCCAGACTCCGCTATCTTTAAGAGCTCTATCTAACTCTCTCTAGAAAGCCTCCTGAGAATTGGCCTCCACCGCCTTCTGAAGCAGAGAATTCCACAGACGCACAACTCTCTGTGTGAAACAAGTATTTCTTCATCCCCATTCTAAATGGCCTACCCCTTATTAAACTGTGGTCCCTGGTTTTGGACTCTGCCAACATTGGGAACAGAATCAGACACATTATCATCCCTCAATCCTATCATTCCACTTTCTTTGCCTACTATCATTCGATTCTATTTTACCTTCTTAACTGGAAACAGAGCTCCATTTGTTAAGTCTCCCACTGAAGTTGCAATCTTGATACCTGCACCACAATATCCCCATTCTGTTCCTCAACAACAATGCTTACAAAGGGAGAGATTAGATTCCATTCGCAAGCCAGTGAGACTCAAATGCATCCAAAACACTTTTCTACCAGACAGCTTGCTGTTCAGTCAGTCTTGCATAAAAAGTCCTTGAAACATTAGAGGAGTCAAGGGCGTGACCTGATCCATCTATGCTTCAGTGTAAAGTTGGGGGGAGTTTCAGAGGGGTTGGTACCAAAGTATTACATCTCTGCACGAGTAATCCAAAGGCCGGGAGCAACAGGAATTTGAACATTAGTTTATTTATTTAATGCAATAAATCTGGAATAAAAAGAATTGCCATTAAAACATAGCTGTATTGTGGAGGAACAGCACCTCATATTTCGCTTGGGCAGCTTATAACCCAGCAGTGTGAACATTGACTTCTGTAACTTCAAGTAATCCTTGCTTTCCCTCTCTCTCAATTCCTCTCCCATCCTCAAACATCAGTCTGACTGTCCTCCTGATTAAATTTTATCTCTGTATGCTTTGTTGTCAACTTCCCCTAACTAACAATGATCTATTCTACATTTCCTTTTGACTTCGTCCCCTTTGATGTTTTGTCTTCACACCTTACCCTTCCATATCTCTATGTCTCCCTCAAGTCTGACGTTTCGAGTCGAGAGGGGCCGAACAAGGGTCTCGACCCGAAATGTCACGCACTCCTTCTCTCCAGAGATGCTGCCTGTCCCACTAAGTTACTCCAGCATTTTGTGTTTATCTTTGGTGTAAACCAGCATCTGCAGTTCCTTCTTACAGGTCTTGCAGGTCTTTCCCCATCTGACGGCTGTGAATCTCCAGGCCCACAGTAATGGGATTGATTCTGAATGGCTCTTTCACTTGGCCTTGTAATTTCAAAGACAGTCAGGATGCGCATGTATTCTGGACTTGCCATGAATTCCCTCATCCACAACTGATGAAGGAACAATCCTGAACAATGGGAATCGCTGATTCCAGAACTCCTTTTGCATTTTTGAGTTTGTATAAATTCCACGACACCACTCTAAGAATATTTAGCGCTCAAAACGAATGCAGTATCATTATCTCTCGACTTCAAAAAGCAAAGCAACAGATGCTGGAAAAAAGAAATAAAAATTGAAAATGCTAGAAACAGCAGGCCAGGCAGTATCTATGGAGACAGTGACTTAAAATATGAACTCTGCTTCTCCTATGCTGCTTGGCATTATTTTTGATTTCATTTTACCCAATCAGAGGATTCCTAACAAGGCCACCATTTATCCCCCATTCACAATTGTCCTTGAATTGAGTGGCTTTCTAAACCATTTTAGACTCAGCCACAAGGGATGGGTTTCGACCCATTTATAGGTCAGACTAGGTAAGGCTGTCACATTTAAGTAAGTAAGTAAGAAAGTTTATTGGCCAAGTATTCACATACAAGGAATTTGCCTTGGTGCTCCGCCCACAAGTAACAACATGACATACAGTGATCTTTACGAATGGATCAGAAAGCACTAAACATTAATAATAATAAAACATTCATGATAAAACACCATTGATCAAGCATGTGAACCAACAAAATACCAGATCAAAGGGAGGCTACAAATTTGTGGCTGTTGAGTAGAGCAACTACTCGTGGATAAAAACTGTTGGCAGCTTTGACAATCCGGAGTCGCCTACCAGAGGGAAGTGATTCAAATAGTTTGTGACCAGGGTGAGAGGGGTCAGAGATGATCTTGCCCGCTCGCTTTCTGGCCCTTGTAGTGTATAGTTCATCAATGGAGGGAAGGTTGCAGCCAATAACCTTCTCAGCTGACCTGATGATTCGCTGCAGCCTCCAGGTGTCGTGCTTGGTGGCTGAGCCAAACCAGACCATGATGGAGAAGGTGAGGACAGACTCTACGATGGCCGTATAGAATTGGACCATCATTGCCTGTGGCAGATTGTGCTTCTTCAATTTCCTCTGTGAAAGAAACAAGAAACATTTTTGAAGCATTAACTTTCTGTAATTTCCACAGCTACAATGGTGCCATTTGAATTCAGGGGGCTCTGGGTTGTTCACCTCACCCCTCTCTGGATTACTTATCAAATAACATAACCATTGTACCAACGTCATACCTTGTTTTTAGTTTAGTTTAGAGATACAGCGCGGAAACAGGCCTTTCGGCCCACCGGGTCCGCGCTGACCAGCGACCCCCACACATTAACACTATCCTACACACACCAGGAACAATTTTTACATTTACCAAGCCAATTAACCTACATACCTGTACGTCTTTGGAGTGTGGGAGGAAACCGAAGATCTTGGAGAAAATTCACGCAGGTCACGGGGAGAACATACAAACTCCATGCAAACAGCACCCATAGTCGGGATCGAACCCGGGTCTCCGGTGCTGCATTCGCTGTAAGGCAGCAACTCTACCGCTGTGCCACCGTACCTGCTGCATAATTCCTGTCTTTTCTCTTTCTATTACCACTATGCTGTTTGTGGAACCGTGTTCAATGACAATGCACAAGTTCTAATAGAAGTTACGTATGATTATGGTTGAGAACCAACTCCAATATATGTAATAAGGGTCAGACCCAAAGTATTATCCAGAGATTATACTTGGGGCAGCACGGTGGCGCAGCGGTAGAGTTTCTGCCTTACAGCATCAGTGACCTGGGTTCGATCCTGACTCCGGGTGCTGTCTGCACGGAGTTTGTACGTTCTCCCCGTGAACCGCTTGTGTTTTCTCCGGATGCTCCAGTTTCCTCCCGCACTCCAAAGAAGTACAGGCTTGTAGGTTATTAGGCTTTGGTAAAAATTGTAAATTGTGCGTGCGCTAGTGCTATGGGCTTGTCCCACGTAGGCGATTTTTCAGGCAACTGAAAAACTGGCGACTGGAAGGGCAACTCTCAGAGTGGAACACACACATCGCGTCCCTCATCAGCCCGTTAGCAGGTGGGGTACAGGGGGAGAGTGCTGTCTGAGTGAAATTCACACGGTGCAAAGCCAATGTGATACCGGCACACACCGCAATGAACAGGAAGGTTGGCGCTGTAATTAAGACGGCTAAAGCACAGTGTACGGTAAGTCCGTTAAAAGAGGGGGGGAGTTGGGAGAGAAGGAAGAAGGAGTGGAGACAACTTTTAAGAAGGCAGAGATACACGGCTGTGAAGCTCGGCGGACATTGACATTACCGGTCGGTTATCCTTGGTTCTGAAAACTACTGCTTGCGTTTTTTTCCCCAATGAGCCAATGAAATTCGCCGATCAGCACCGGCTACAACCTACAACAACCTTCGACTTCCTGGCAACCCACTAGGACCTCCTGCCGACCCACTCACGGCACGAGAATTCTCGCTATTCCTCATGGCAGCTTCATTCTGGTCGCTGCTAATTTTTCAACGTTGAAAAATTTGAGGCGACCATAATGAGGTCGCAACTAGTTACCAGAATGCGGGAACTCCTCACAACCATGAAGGTGACTCCCCGGCAACCACCCACGAACATGTGGTGACCGTGTGGCGACTGCATAGTCTCCTGCAGTTGACTGAAAAGTCCCCTAAAGGAGCTGTCCCACTTGGGCGACCTAATTGGTGAGTTTAGAAGAGTTTGAAAAAATGATGTTGAAGACCTCCTTCGACTATGTTGAAGACTAGCTTCGACTAGCTACGACTAACTTCAGCAAAATTGGACACCGAATAGTGGAGAGTGAAGACGACCTCCTTCGACCTCCCTTTGACTATGACGAAGACTATCTACGACTACCCTCGATTACCTACCATATTTTAACATATTGAAAAAAACGCCGTGACATAGCTGAGGCCTCGAGTATGCGGAGACGACTCTCGAGCATGAAGGAGAGTTATGAAGACCTCCTACGACCTTGTGTCGACCATGCAGCTGGTATGAGTCGAGGGCAACTCGCCAGAACTAGCGGATTAGGTCGCCCAAGTGGGACAGGCTCTTAAGTGGGATCGGCCCATAAGTGTACGGGGATTGCTGATCGGCATTGAGTCAGTGGGCCAAAGGGCCTGTTTCTGCTCTAAACTAAACTAAAAAGATAAACTAATTAATATGTTTTTACACACTATTGACAGATAGATTAATGTAACCATTGCAGACCAATATTTATAGTTGAATGTCTGTTTGATTTGCATTTAAAATAACCACACACCACATCAACGCGTTTCTCCAAAACCACGTGATTTTTTTTTACACATTGATTTATCAGTCCCATTAAATGGCACACAAGCAATTATTAATGATGGTTCAGAGCAGAAACAAAGTACGTTTTGGGGCAAAGGGGAAAGAAAAGATGTCTTTGTAAAAATACCTCAATCACCATTTTGGAAGAAATGTTGTCCTGAAAGGCCTGGGGCTTCTGGGCAGTGAGGGAAGAGGGGAGAAACAGATATTATTTCAATCCTGTCCTGAAATAACCCACGGCAGAGGAGACCTCAAGAGGTCAAGAGGAAGACCAAATATTTACTACAAGGATATGTGCCAAAGAGACAGGCCAACTGGCACAGACAACTGGGAATCGGCTGCTGAGGAACAGCGGGAGTGGAGAAAGGACCTCCAGGTTGGTATTAAGCACCACCACAGCATATGGTTCAAGATCGTGGAGTCCAGGAGCCAATGCCACAAAATGGTGATGGCAACAGCAGCACACTCCCCAACCCAACGGCCAGAGACAACTTCACCCGTGGAAGCTGTGGGAGGGTCTACCTGTGAAAGGTGGGCCTAGTCAGCCACAGCAGGAAATGCAACCACAGGTGAAGCATTCCCCTCTCCAAGCTGCATATCGTCAACACCACACCATCATCTCTCACAAATGGATGGATGCCAGCCAACCAACCAAGGAGGAATGTAAATAATCATGAGAAGTATAAATCAGGTCGATGCACTGGATCTTTTGTCCTGAGTAGGTGAATCGAGGACCAGAGGACATAGAAACATAGAAACATAGAAATTAGGTGCAGGAGTAGGCCATTTAGCCCTTCGAGCCTGCACCGCCATTCAATATGATCATGGCTGATCATCCAACTCAGTATCCCGTACCTGCCTTCTCTCCATACCCTCTGATCCCCTTAGCCACAAGGGCCACATCTAACTCCCTCTTAAATATAGCCAATGAACTGGCCTCGACTACCCTCTGCGGCAGAGAGTTCCAGAGATTCACCACTCTCTGTGTGAAAAAAAGTTCTTCTCATCTCGGTTTTAAAGGATTTCCCCCTTATCCTTAGGCTGTGACCCCTTGTCCTGGACTTCCCCAACATCGGGAGCAATCTTCCTGCATCTAGCCTGTCCAACCCCTTAAGAATTTTGTAAGTTTCTATAAGATCCCCTCTCAATCTCCTAAATTCTAGAGAGTATAAACCAAGTCTATCCAGTCTTTCTTCATAAGACAATCCTGACATCCCAGGAATCAGTCTGGTGAACCTTCTCTGCACTCCCTCTATGGCAATAATGTCCTTCCTCAGATTTGGAGACCAAAACTGTACGCAATACTCCAGGTGTGGTCTCACCAAGACCCTGTACAACTGCAGTAGAACCTCCCTGCTCCTATACTCAAATCCTTTTGCTATGAGGACATTGGTTCAAGGTGAAGAGGAAAAGATTTAATAGGAATCTGAGGGGCAACTTTTTCACACAAAGGGTGGTGGGTGTATGGAACGAGCTGCCAGAGGAGGATGTTGAGGCAGAGACTGTCCCAACTTTTAAGAAACAGATAGACAGGTACATGGATAGGACAGGTTTGGAGGGATATGGACCAAATGCAGGCATGTGGGACTAGTGTAAATGGGACATGTTGGCCGGTGTGTCACGTTGAGCCATAGTGTATCAGAGTGACTCTATGAACTAACTGTTATCAGCAAGTGGACTGCCTCTTAATGAAGGAGGGCTCCTTACTGGTGACACCATAACCCCAAGATGTCAGAGAGCATGTTTAAGAAGGAACTGCAGATGCTGGAAAACCGGAGGTAGACAAAAATGCTGGAGAAACTCAGCGGGTGAGGCAGCATCTATGGTGCCAAGGAAATAGGAAACGCTTCAGGTAGAAACCCTTGTACAGACTGAAGAAGGGTTTCGGCCTGAAACGTTGCCTATTTCCTTCACTCTATAGATGCTTCCTCATGTCTGAGAGCATGTTTGGTCGTTAGAGCATATGTTTAGTGAACTGTTAAATCGTGACATTAGGTGCCTGGAGCACCAAGTCATGACGTTAGGTGTCTGGAGTCTTTAGGTTGACAGAAGGCCGAGGCAGTTTGTGTCAATGGTTCTTTTGTCAAATTAATGACTACCTGCTCATCATGCTATTAATAGGCAGGTCAGCACATTTTTCTGAAGTCGGGAAGAGGTTTGTTATGTTCGCTATGAATAGGTCTGACAGCTTCAATTACCCGTTGCTATCATAAGAATGTAACAAAACAGGAGCAGAAATTTCTCAATCACCTCCTCGAGCAAACTAGCCTTCAGCAAGATGATGGTGATCCACTATCGGCTCCAAGACTGCTCTCTCAGCAGGTAGTGATGGGAAAGGAATCAGAGCAGCAAGGAAAAGTGAAGATCGAGACATTGCTGATCATAACATTGGATGGAAAAGTTCATGTGGAGTGTTATTACCAGTGTGGGGTATCTCTGGGTGACCCAGCACCCACCGAGGTGTATTCTGCTGGCTTCTTTAATGGGCCTTCTGTAGTTTAGGGATGTTTCATACAGTCATACAGCCTGGAAACAGGCCCTTCGGCCCAACGTGCTCACCCCGACCAACGTATCCCAGCCTCACTAGTCCCACCTGCCTGCGTTTGGCCCATATGCCTCCAAACTTGTCCTATCCAAGTACCTGACTAAATGTTTCTTAAACATTGTGATAGTACCGGCCTCAACTACCTCCTCCAGCAGCACATTCCAGACACCCACCACCCGTTGTGTGAAAAGGTTACCCCTCAGGTTCCTATTAAATCTTTCCCCCCCTCACCTTAAACCTATGTCCTCTGGGTTCTGTATTCCCTTACTCTGGGCAAGACATGCGGTGTGTTTACCCAATCTATTCCTCTCATGGTATTTTGTACTTCCGGTGGCGCTGGTGACAGCCCGGTATCATTTTGTTTTTTTGTTTATTTAGTTATGAAAAAGTGTGTTTTTTTTGTGTTTTTTTGGTGTTTTTATGTGGGGGAAGAGGGCATGGTGTGGGGGATACCGTCCTTCAGCTTCCTGGCGAGTTTACCTAATCTATTCCTCTCATGGTATTTTGTACACCTGTATAAGATCACCCCTCACCCTCCTGCGCTGCAAGGAATTGGATTGGCACTGTGCTTCAACGCTAATCCTTCCATCGCTCTCATCCTGGATCTCTCTCAGTTGCAGACCAGTGACCCCAGTGCAAATAACAATCTCCCAGAAGCAATGCCCGGCAGTTATGAAGGTGAGCCCCGTGATTTGGTTCCAGGTATGAAACTGCTTCTCTCCAACTAGCCGAGGGGAACATTAACAGGAGGCGGCGCGGCGAGGAGATTGGAAACGGTCTGGGTGATAACGGCCTGGTATTCGTCATGAGGAAGTGTCCGAGAGCTGGCTCATGGTCTCAGCACGATGGAGGTCAGCCTGCCAGACTACTACGCCACATCCCTTGTCGGTGGGTTTAGTAACATTGGTACTGAGTGAGCGGAGGGCCGTGTGTAGAGAGGGGATGAGATTGAAGTGGGGAAGAGGAGTGGAGAAGTCACGATGGCTGATATCGTGTAGCAAGTTGGAAATATAAATGTCCAAGAAGGGTTAAAGTCCACGGCATGGGTCAGAGGGGGTTGGGGGAAGCTCAGTGGAGGTACCCTGGGGGGGATAGGCCGTGCAGATGCATCTGATGGACACAAAGGCTATAATGGAAAGTTCTTCCACTGAGCGGATATGAGTAGAGCTTAAAAATAAGATGATTACAATCTCTCACAGGGAATTGTATGATAAGCCTCTCAATAACCAGCGGGACAAGGGGAATACATTTGTAAATAAGGTAATTATGGAAAATGTGAAACAACGGGGTTAGTGTAGTGCTGTAGGGGTGGGGTGTGGCTGGGAGAGGTAGCATGGTTGGAATATAGGACTGCAGCACAACCCAAGTGGCACCATTATTGGGGTTCCATGCTCGAAGGGGGGGAGCAGTAGGACCTAGTAGAGTCAGTCAACATGACACAGCTGATGTGGAAAGGGTCAGCAGTGTGAAGTTCCTAGGACTCCACCTGTCAGATGACCTGACGTCCACGACCAACACCACAGCACTGGTCAAGAGAGCCCAGCAGCGACTACACCCTCTCCGAAGACTACGTAAAGCAGGTCTCCCCACTACACATCTACGAACTTTTTATAGGGGGACAATCGAGAGCACATTAACCTACGGCATCACTTCCTGGTTCGGGAGCTGCAAGGCGTACGAACGGCACCAACTAGACAGGATAGTGAAGACCGCCAGCAGGATTATTGGTGCTCCACTCCTTTTCCTGCTGGACATATACAGGAAGAGATGTATCAGCAGAGCCATCTCCATCATCAAAGACCCCTACCACCCATCGCATCACATATTCTCCATCCTGCCATCTGGGAAGAGGTACAGCATTAGCTGCAAAACCAGCAGGATGCTCCTCAGCTTCTTCCCGCAGGCTATAAGACTGATAAACGGACTTTGCCCCCTGCCAAAGTATCGTGCAGCAACCACCAACCTGGACACACTGCAGCAGAGCCACTGTTGTGCCGCTGCCGATCGGAACGCCTGTTGAATGTTTAGTAGAGTGTTAATTTGTTCATGATATATGTATTTTTATTTCTATTTATTTTTAATGCGCACTGAATGGTCACTGGTTGAGCAACGTTTTTTTTGTCTCCTCTGGGTATGTGAATACTCAGGAAATGACAATAAAGATATACAATACAATGGAGCCGGCAACGTGGAGGCTTTGGCCTGGAGCTGGTTCTGGGACCCAGTAGAGTTGACGGTCCTGGGCTTCTGGTAGTGGGGAGGAGCATGAGGACCGGTGGAGTCAGCGCCTTGGCCCACGGGTGGCCAGAGCGCGGGTGAGGGTCGGTGGTATCGTCGGCGTTGGTGGGCCTGGCCTGGGGAGGCGGTGAGGCTGTGAGAACCGGTGGGGACCTCCGCAAGGCTTGTGTTCCTGGCATTTGATGTTGGTATTTACAAGTTTCAGACATGGACAGACAGGATTGAAATGGAATAGATTCAGATTCAGATTCAGATTCAGATTCAATTTTAATTTTAATTGTCATTGTCAGTGTACAGTACAGAGACAACGAAATGCATTTAGCATCTCCCTTGAAGAGCGACATAGCAAACGATTTGAATAAATAATAATAAGTGTCCGGTGGGGGGGGTGGTGATTGGCAGTCACCGAGGTACGTTGTTGAGTAGAGTGACAGCCGCCGGAAAGAAGCTGTTCCTCGACCCAATACTTTATTGTCACATGTGACCAGGCACAATGAAATTATTTGCTTCATACCCAATGTATACAAATAGCAACCACCTACAGCGGATCCCTAAACTGCTCTTGTGTGTCAGGTGAGGTGAGTTTTCACCCCTCAGGGAAGATTTGCACGTGGCAGTGGAAATATGTAATTGTTGGCAAGACTTTGTCAAGAAGGAAATACATATCATAAATAGCCACACAACCTGTCCCAAGTAGTTGATGTGAGTTATCAGCGACTCAGAATAGCAAACCATATGTATTATCAATTGCTGCTCCAGCAATTGCTGTTCCTTTACTAGATCATAAGATCATACGTGATAGTAGAATTAGGCCAATCAGCCCATCAAATCTACTCTGTCGTTCAACCATGGCTGATCTACCTCTCCCTCCTAACCCCATTCTCCTGCCTTCTCTCCATAACCTCTGATACCCGTACTAATCAATAATCTATCTGTCTCTGCCTTAAAAATATGCACTGACTTGGCCTCTACAGCCTTCTGTGGGAAAGAACTCCACAGATTCACCACCCTCTGACTAAAGACATTCTCCACATCTTCTTCCTAAAAGAACACCCTTTAATTCTGAGCCTATGACCTCCAGTCCTAGACTCTCCCACTAGTGGAAACATTCTCTCCTCATCCACTCCATCCAGACCTTTCACTATTTCTTAAGGTAGTTATTAAAACAAATGTAATTTTACAACAAATCCATAGTCTTTGCTTCATTACTAAGACCAGTGATTGGATTTTTGAATCATTAACTTTCTTCAATTTCTCCTGCTGCTATGGTGTGATTGAAATTTAGGCCTTTGGATTATGAGTGAAAAACATCACCATTGCACCACTATCATATCTCTGATAGTTTTATATTACCACTGTATTTGGAATTTTATATTACCACATGCTGAATGTGTTGAATCGTACTATGAGTGTAATAATACACAGGTTTATCTATATTAAAGTTGTCTATGATTTGTGAGAAATGAGATCCAGCTGCTGGCTGAGTCAAACCTGAACAAATTCTGGATCCAAAGATCATTATCTAAAAGAATTAATTCAGTTTCAGTTCGGCTCTTCAGATTTATTACCACATGTTTACAAATGTCTGTGTTACAGTGGGGCAGCTGCTAAATCTTGTGAAGAAATAAGGAAGTGCAGATGCTGGCTTACAAAAAAAGACACAAAGTTCTGGAGTAACTCAGCGGGTCAAGCAGCATCACAGAAGAATATGGATAGGTGACATTTCACGTTGAGGCCATCTTCAGATCCAAATCTAGTGCACATGTTTACAAATGTCTGTTTACACATTCGGGGCAGTGGGCAGGTGCTATAGACCTGCATGGGAAGGTAGACGCTCCCGCCCCCATGAGTCTAGGGCAGATGGGGCTCGTCAGCCTGGGTAGGCAGTCCATCTAGGAGAGGGAAAACTCTGATTTAAAACCTCCACTGCCTTGTGGCCATATCCAGTCATGGAAAAGGCTCCTGGAGTAAACCTCATGAAAATCCAGAGTCGGAGCCCCTAAGGCAGTTCGTCGTTGTGAAATCATGGACAAAGTCAGCATCGCTCGAAAGGCAGCTGGTGCCGAACTGTAAATTTTTCCCTGCTGTAACTAGTAGCGTGGATAGATCAGTGGACGTGGAGAGGGGGGGACGTGCTGCATAAGGGTAACAAACAGCCTGTCCTCCATAATGTGGATAGAGCCCAGGCTTGCATCAGAAGCAAAGATGCATCACCTTTTCCAATGGTCAGGCAGTGACATGACCGAGGGGGGCCAGCTACTTAAATATATATTAATGATCTGGATTTACAATATCTCCATTTGCGGATGACACTAAGCTAAGTTAGTATAATAGGCAATTGCAGGCCAATATGCATGGAAAACGGTGGCCGATTGGAAAAGGGGAGATTAATTGAGTATTGTTTTTCTTTCGATTAAGAATGTCCAACCATTCGGTAGAGTTACTGTCTTACAGCGCCAGAGACCTGGGTTTGATCCTGACTATGCGTGTTATCTATATGGACTTTGTACGTTCTCCCCGTTACCTGCATGGGTTTACCCCGAGATCTTTAGGGTTTCCACCCACAAAATTCTTAAAAGGCTAGATGCGTAGAGGTATGGGGAGCTCAAGGATAAGGGGAAATCCTTTAAAACCGAGATGGAATCTCTGTAAAGGGTAGTCCCAGTTCATGGCTATATTTAAGGGCGTTAGTGTAAGGGGATCAGAGGGTATGTGGTGGTACGGGATACTGGTTGGATGATCAGCCATGATCATATTAAATGGCGGTGCAGGCTCAAAGGGCCTGTTTTCTGTGCTGTATCTCTGTTTAAACTAGACTAATCTAAAGAAGAACCATTGGCGCTACAGTGTTCCCTGGTAAGGGCAGTGCTTGAATATATACGTGGAGGTTTGCTGAATATTATTTTACACATTGATTTGTTACTTCCGTTAATTGCCACGTGAACAATTACTAACGATGGCTCCAAGCAGAAGCAAGCTATGCTTTATTAAGTGGGAAAATGACTAGCGGATGGGAGGTGAGAAAAGGTTGAATGAATGAGGCGAATAGATGGGAAAGAAAAGCTGTATTGCTAGTCTAAAACCTAATCATCATTTAGAATGGAATTTGCCCCTAAAATGCCTGATGTCCCGTGTGGCAGGGGAAGGAGGAGAAGAAACAGCTAAATACTGTATCACAACGAAGGCCAGGTCAAATAATACCCTGGTGTCCTCTGATTTGGGGCGCGACTTCCCTCGGTAAAGGAGTCCATAGACTCCAATTTAAGGGAGTGCTCTGGCAGCAGTAGAAGGTTTGGACTGTCATCAGAGGAAGGAGGAACTAGCTATTGTCAGGAAGTGGATGGGAAGGAAGGAATGATGTGTTGGATGCTGAGGCGGGAGGCGTCAGAAGTGAGGATGAGGGTAACTGCGAAAAAACTCATACTCAAATTTTGGAACATGACAACAGTTCCCACAGTGAAGATGTGGATTACCGACATGTCCAAGTCACTACATTTAGAAAACATTCGGCTTGTTTTGGCAGAAAAAGCAGATCAATTTCTCAAAACATGGTCTCCTTTCACTGAATTTCCGCAACAACAGAATGGTTGAACACAAATTTAAAACCGATGCTAGGGATGGGTGAGGGGAGGGGGAGGTATATCTCCATCTTTCTTTTTCTTATTTCTCTTCTTTCCCCTTGCACATCTTTGGTAATTTAGGGGTCTTTTTCTTCCTTTCTTTTATTTTCTTTTTCTTCATTCTCTCCTTTTTTCTCTTTCTTTTTATTTTTTCTTTTGATTTCAATGTTAAAAATGAAGCTGTACAACAATTGTATAAATGTCATGTCGATTGCCTTCTTCCTCTACAATTGCTTCTAATAAAGTAAATAAAAAAATAAATAAAAAAGAAGTGAGGACGAGGGAAACTCTATCCTTGCTACAGCTGGGGGCTGGGGCAGTGACAGCAGAAATGAGGGACACAGAGGAAACATGGGTGGGGAATCCATCCATCACCTCAAGGAGAAAACTACAAAACTTTACTTACTAAAGAAAGGTGTCATCACAGATGTCCTAGTGTGGAAGAGCAGGAGAAAAACTACCTCCCCATTTTACCAGAGTGTTGCCAGGATTAGTGGTTATTTGCTAAGAGTTTGAACAAACTAGGATTGTTTTCTTTGGCTTATCAGCAGCTGAGAGGAGACCTGATAGATGTATATAAAATTATGTGACACACATAGGGAGGATTGGCAAACACTAGTGGGCATAGGTTTAAGGTGAGAGGGGCAAAGTTTAAAGGAGATGTGCTGGAGACAATAGACAATAGACAATCGGTGCAGGAGTAGGCCATTCGGCCCTTCGAGCCATTCAATGTGATCATGGCTGATCATCCCCAATCAGTTCCTGACTTCTCCTGACAATGAGTGATGGGAATGCTTTGGCAGGGGTGGTGGTGGAGGGAGATATAATGGCGGCATATATGGTATGAAGCTTTTTACAGGCACATTGATATGCAGAGAATGCACAAATATAGATCATGTGCAGAAGGACGGCACGGTGGTGCAGCGGTAGAGTTGCTGCCTTACAGCGCTTGCAGTGCCAGAGACCCGGATTCAATTCTGACTACGAGCGCTGTCTGTACAGAGTTTGCACGTTCTCCCCGTGACCGCGTGCGTTTTCTCTGAGATCTCCGGTTTCCTCCCACCTTCCCAAGACGTACAGGTTTGTAGGTTAATTGGCTTGGTATAAGTATAAATTGTCCCTAGTGTGTGTAGGATAGTGTTAATGTGCGGGGATCGCTGGTCGTTTGGACTCGGTGGGCCGAAGGGCCTGTTTCCGTGCTGTATCTCTAAACTAAACTAAACTAAACTTGCAGGCTGAGGAGAAGATTTTTTTAACGGCATCATGTTCAGCATGGACATTGTGGGCTGAAGGGCCTGCTCTGGTGCTGTACATTGGACAGTACAGTATATAAAACATTTATATATTATATATATATTATATATATACACACACATATAGAAGTGAGAGAGATAATCACCTGACCTTGTCTCCCTGAGTCCTCCTGGACATTCATCAGAGCTGGATTTGCTGTAGTTACGGACAGCCAAAGGTTCAGCAACCTGAATTGCAACCATGACTCAGGCAGCAATGGGAGTGGCTGCTGTTCTGGCTCATTGTAATACAAAGGCAAAACTCATTGGCAAGTTAATTCTATCACCGGAGCTGGCTGCGGCCCATCAAGCACAATAAAGAACCACAATCCATCTGCAACAATTCACAAGTACAGGCTAATGAAGATAGACACAACATACTGGAGTAACTTAGCGGGACAGGCAGCATCTCTGGAGAGATGGTATAGGTAACGTTTTGAGTTACAACCCTTCCTCAGACTGAGAGTCAGGGGAAAGGAGAGATGTAGACAGTGATGTAGAGAGAGATGGAATAAATGAATGAAAGATATGGAAAAAAGTTACAATGATAAAGGAAACATGTCTCAACTCGAATTGTCACCTATTCCTTCTCCCTTGAGATGCTGCCTGTCCCACTAAGTTACATAGAAACATAGAAACATAGAAACATAGAAATTAGGTGCAGGAGTAGGCCATTCAGCCCTTCGAGCCTGCACCGCCAGTCCATATGATCACGGCTGATCATCAAACTCAGTATCCCGTACCTGCCTTCTCTCCATACCCCTTGAAGCATGTCTCAACTCGAATTGTCACCTATTCCTTCTCTCTTGAGATGCTGCCTGTCCCACTAAGTTACTCCAGCATTTTGTGTCTATCTTCGATTTAAACCAGCATCTACAGTTTTTACGTACAGGTTAATGAATATTGACAAGGCCAAGGACCAAAGCAGCTTAGCATAAGAATTTTGTAAGTTTCTATAAGATCCCCTCTCAATCTCCTATTCTAGAGATTTTGTATCTATCTTTGCCAGCATCACAGTTTTTTACGTACAGGTTAATGAATATTGACAAGGCCAAGGACCGAAGCAGCTTGCATTTAGTTTTCATCACTTACATAAGATAGTCTAGAGCCCTTCACAGGCTCAGGGGCAATGAATTGTTTTTGAATTGTAACCAGTCGTATTGAGGTGACATGGCATACAGTTTTGGTCTCCAAATCTGAAGAAAGACATTCTTGCCATAGAGGGAGTACAGAGAAGGTTCACCAGACTGATTCCTGGGATGTCAGAACTTTCATATGAAGAAAGACTGGATAGACTCGGTTTGTACTCGCTAGAATTTAGAAGATTGAGGGGGGATCTTATAGAAACTTACAAAATTCTTAAGGGGTTGGACAAGCTAGATGCAGGAAGATTGTTTCCGATGTTGGGGAAGTCCAGGACAAGGGGTCACAGTTTAAGGATAAAGGGGAAATCTTTTAGGACCGAGATGAGAAAAAAAAATTTCACACAGAGAGTGGTGAATCTGTGGAATTCTCTGCCACAGAGGGTAGTTGAGGCCAGTTCATTGGCTATATTTAAGAGGGAGTTAGATGTGGCCCTTGTGGCTAATGGGATCAGGGGGTATGGAGAGAAGGCAGGTACAGGATACTGAGTTGGATGATCAGCCATGATCATATTGAATGGCGGTGCAGGCTCGAAGGGCTGAATGGCCTACTCCTGCACCTATTTTCTAAGTTTCTATGTCTATGTTTCTATGTTTGTGGGAGGCAAGGCTGTATTAATACCCATCGAGATGCACGACTGATTGATCTGTGTTCCGTGGCATTGGCCCTGACCTTTGGCCAACATCCTTCATATCCAGGCAGTGTCCCAGTTGAACTTCTGCCCATGAGGAATATTTACTGAAGGAATATTGCTTCAGATAATGTTGCTCCATTCTGTAACCTGACCCTGACTGATGCTGGCTTGAGTTACTGACACAAAAGGACAAGCTGAGACGTTCATGTTACCACAGCTGAAACATTGCATGTTTTAGAGGAAGAAAAAACAGCTGGTGGCGTAAAGCCAACATTGATGATGTTCCAGCCGCAATGGTTATGTAATTTATAGGCCTGCACTGAAACCCTGCTGGAAAAAAAGAAACAAAGGGGATAAAAGAAAAATAAGCCCTGCAAAATAAAATGCAGGATTCTTCAGAGCTTTTCCTAATCGATTTTACACATTGCTTCTGAAGATCTGGGTTTGTAGTTAACAGTTCTACCGTGCTATCGGACCTGGCTCTACCTGAACGAGTTTCAGTCCTCGGAAGACTACTCCACAATAGAGGCATCACAATGGTGGCGCAGCTGTTAGAGCTGCTGCCCCACGGCGCCAGAGACCCCGTTTTGATCCTGACCTTGGGAGCTGTCTGTGTGGAGTTTGCATGGTCTCCCTGTGACCGTGTGGGTTTTGATGGCGGTGGAGACTGACGTGTTAGATGCAGATGGCGGTGGGGTGAAGGTCAAGGGTAAGGGGAACTGTGCCCTTGTTCAGGAGCGAGAGCAGAAGGGCGGGACACAGAGGAGACACAGGTGGGGGATCCATCACCAACAGCAAAGGGGAAACCAGATTTACTAATGAGGGAGGACAACTTGGATGTCCTGGAATGGAGAGACGTATCTTGGGGGCAGGTGTGGCAGAGATGAAGCAATTGAGCGTAAGGGATGTTGCCTTTGCAAGAGGCAAGTGGGAGGAGGTGTAGTCCAGATCATCATGAGTAAGTAGCTTTGTAGTAGACTTCAGTCAAAAGTCTGTCTCCTGTGAAGAAGTCAAAGAGGTGGAGAAAGGGGAGAGAGGTGTCAGAGATAGTGAATCCAGGAGAATTTGAGGGCAGGGTGGAAGTTAATGGTACAATTGATGAGTTCAACGAGTTCTACGTGGGTGGAGGAAGCAGCCCCGAATCAGTCTTCAATGTCGTGGAGAAAGATTTGGGGAATGTCTATATCTCTCGTTTCCCTTATCCCTAACCAGTCTGAAGAAGGGTCTCGACCCAAATCGTCACCCATTCCTTCTCTCCAGAGATGTTGCCTGTCCCGCTGAGTTACTGTATCTATCTTGGGAGATGTGGCCAGATTAAAGGATGTGTTGGTGCATTGAAAGTTGGGGTGAGTTTCTTCACTGATACCTGCCTTCACTGACAGTTCAGTTTACTGTAGAGATACAGCATGGAAACAGGCCCTTCGGCCCACTGAGTCTGCACTGACCAGCGATCCCCGCACACTAACACTATCCCACACACACTAGGGACAATTTACATTTATACCAGCCAATTATCTTACAAACCTGTACGTCTTTGGAGTGTGGGAGGAAACCGATCTCGGAGAAAACCCACGCACAGAACATACAGGGAGTTGACCCTCTGGATATGAGAAGTAGGTCTCATCAGGAGCCTGTCGAAGAGCAGAGCGTTGATAAAGAAATGAGTAAGAGTCGATGGAAGCATGCCAAATGTCTTTATTCTTCTGAGGAATGGTTAACATGTATTTTCTCATATGCCTTGGTGATTAAGCTGGCAATGTCTTGGAGCTTGGTCTCTGAGCATACTCAAACACAAACATACTATGGTTCGACTACTGAGGTTAATGGTACAAGAAACTGCAGGTGCTGGAATCCTGATAAAAACAAACAAAGTGCTGGAGGAACTCAGCAGGCCAGGCAGCATCCGTGGAGGAAATGGACATACAACGTTTTGGAGTTGGGACCCTTCTTCAGACTGATGACTTAGTTCTGGGGTATAGGCCTCATATTTTAACCAGTTTCCCACTAGTTTTGGAGTGTTCTCAATCTTCCAAAGCTAACACCCCCCCATAAATGTACATTCAACCCTCTACACCCTAACTACAACCTATACATTCAACCCTCTACACTTTGACTGTTGTTGTTTGTCCTTTGTAGTGGAGGAAGACCATGACTTCAGTATTTTTGTTTGTGGGTCCGGAGGTGACTAGTGAGGCCAATCCCGGCCCGGAAGGCTCGCCCACATATGGGACACAGTTGGGTGTACGCTGCAGTAGAAGTTAACAAAAATTCTGGAGAAACTCAGCGGGTGCAGCAGCATTTATGGAGCGAAGGAGATAGGCAACGTTTTGGGCCTAAACGTTGCCTATTTCCTTCGCTCCATAGATGCTGCTGCGCCCGCTGAGTTTCTCCAGCATTTTTGTGTACTTTCGATTTTCCAGCATCTGCAGTTCCTTCTTAAACGTGGCTCGAGCCTTGCGTTTCCTCTGAGCTTCTGCGGTGCGTTTCTTCTCAGCTGCACGCACTCCTGTGGTATTCTTGCTTCCCCCAGTTGGGTGGTACGAGTCCTGAAGTCATGACTTGCTCTTGCCTTGGATTAATGTGAGGGAGAGTTGTGCAAATCATCGACCTCACTCTCTCAGGCCTATCTGGATCCAGTGGCAAGACATAGTCAAGACAGCGGCGATAGGTCAGGATGCAGTGGATGGCCACCAGTGTTCTGTGTGAACATTGTGCCCTAATTGTGCTCCACCGCGCTTTGCTGGGTCCACCTTCCTACCCGTTGGACCGCCAAATGGTGGTCTCCTCCGCATATTCCGTGGATTCAGTCTTCACCTTTCCTGAATACGGTAATAGCCACAAGGCAGTGGAGGTTTTCCTTCACCCCTCCACAGTGCTATATGCTGAACATCCGTGCGTGACTTTGTTTCACGTGGGGAGACTGATGCACAGGGAGCACCCCACGGTCCTTGACAGATCTGGGTCAGGATCCAGTGGCATGGAGTCCAAGACGACCGGAGACCCTTTACTGCTGCAGCCTTCATCCGCCTTCCCAGCCATTGTGACGCTCCACTAAGGTCAGCCATCGTCCTCCACCTGTTGCACCGTTGAGGTCTTGGTTGGATTGGCTCTTTGTCAGAGACCTCCCCCACGACCTTACCGCCATGGGTGGCCCTACCAGGACCCTACTCAATCGCTCTCAGCATCTCAGATACACACAAGCTTCTCCATCTCGACAAGGTGACAACTAACTCTAGCTGCCGAACAATGAAATTGTATGCAACAAGTTAGTCGTTTGGATGGAGCACAGACTGAGAGTGATGTAACTGAATGACAAAATAGGTACATGGCCTGCACCTGTTCCTCTGAAACCACCTTGTAATTCCTGACAAATCCATGTTTAATAACACCTTAGAGGTGGAAAGACGAGGGAGTTACCATTAACCCCCCCCCCCCCCCCCCAGCTAATGATTGTCACTAAGGGTGTTTCCACTAGTGGGAGAGTCTAGGAGAAGAGGTCATAGCCTCAGAATTAAAGGACGTTCTTTGAGGTAGGAGGTGAGGAGAAATTTCTTTAGTCAGAGGGAGGTGAAGCTGTGAAATTCATTGCCACAGAGGCTGTGGATGCCGTCAGTAGATAATTTTAAGGCAGAGATAGATAGATTCTAGATTAGTACGGGTGTCGTGAGGTTATGGGGAGAAGGCAGGAGAATGGGGTTAGGAGGGGGAGATAGATCAGCCATGATTGAATGACGGAGTAGACTTGATGGGCCGAGCAGCTTAATTCTACTCCTATCACTGATGACCTTATGACCTAATTCTTATCTGAGTCGATGATGAGACTGCATCATCGACAGGTAATTGGGGTGGTGTGTATGAAGGGACTGCAGGTGCTGGTTTAAACCAAAGATAGACACAAAATGCTGGAGTAACTCAGCGGAACAGGCAGCATCTCTGGAGAGAAGGAATGAGTGATGTTTCAGGTTGTGACTCTTCTTCAGACTTCAGACTACCTCCTCTGGCAGTTTGTTCCATACTCCCACCTCCCTTACCCCTCAGATTCCTATTAAATATTTTCCCCTTCACCTTAAACCTATGTCTTCTTGTCTGAAGAAGGGTCTCGACCCGAAACATCACCCATTCCTTCTCTCCAGTGATGCTGCCTGTCCCACTGAGTTACTCCAGCATTTTGTGTCTATCTTTGGCAATTGGGGTGAAACAGATTTTAATTGAAAAGGTGGTGGAGAAATATTCCAGGAATGGCCCTACTCACTGCCTGGGACTGGACAGCTGATAATCAAACAATTACCAATTCAAGACGGTGATATGTGTAGAGCACATTTCTAAAATCTATATAAAGACATCCCAATCAATAAAATAAACTTAAATTACTCTCATATCAAAGGAAAACTCCAAACACTAGAAACAGTAATTAAAGATGACCAAAACTCTCTTGATTTCCCAATTACTTTGGAAGAATTGACCATAAAAATGAAATCTCTCCACTCAAAGAAAGCCTGTGGTCCAGACAGCATCAACAATGAAATGCTCAAGTACAGCACTCCGGAGATGCAGGACATAGTGCTTAGGCTGTTCAACATCATACTACGTTCAGGTTATTTCCCTGATATTTGGTGTCAAGGGCTTATTTCGCCCATTTATAAGAGTGGAAACAAATTAGACCCAAATAATTATCGTGGCATCTGTGTCAGTAGCTGCGTAGGGAAGTTATTCTGCAGTATCATAAATAACAGAATGCGGAATTTCCTTAACAAACACAACATTCTCAGTAAAAACCAAATTGGCTTCCTCCCAAAACACTGTAACCACTGACCACATTTATACCCTCCACACTCTCATTGAAAAACATGTACACCAAGCGAAAAATGGGAAAATATTGGACTGTTTTATTAACTTTGAGAAAGCATTTGACTCTATTTGGCACGAAGGGCTCTATTACAAACTTATCTGTTGTGGTTGCGGTAATCTCTGTTCAGATTACATGTTTGTCATCTCAAAACAAGCCACGAATACATTGCCAATAATTATGGAATAGAATTCAAATAGTACCTGGAAAGATGTGGATCAATTAAAAGCAGGAAGAACCAGTTTGTTATAAATAGTTACACGTGTTTTGAGAAGAAGGGGGAAATAAAATTCAAAGGGTGGCGTCTGTCAACAGGGCAGAAGCATCTGTAGGTAGACAAACCCAGTCAATGTTCATGGCTTTTTAACTTTGCTGTCATAGAGTCATAGAGTGATACAGTGTGGAAACACGCCCTTCGACCAACATGTCCCAGCTACACTAGTCCCACCTGCCTGCGTCTGGTCCATATACCTCCATACCTGTCCTATCCATGTACCTGTCTAACTGTTTCTTAAATGTTGGGATAGTCCCTGCCTCAACTACCTTCTTCGGCAGCTTGTTCCATACACCCACCACCCTTTGTGTGAAAAAACCCCTATCTTTCCTCTTCACCTTAAACCTATGTCCTCTGGTCCTCGAGCCACCTACTCTGGGCAACTATTATCTACCCGATCTATTCTTCTCATGATTTTATACACCTATAAGATCACCCCTCATCCTCCTGCGCTCCAAGGAATAGAGTCCCATCTTACTCAACTTCTCCCTATAGCTCAGACCCTCCAACCCTGGCAACATCCTTGTAAATCTTCTCTGTACCCTTTCCGGTCAATCGCTCGTCATCAGATGAAGGGCATCAACATGAAATGTTAACTCACTTCCTCCTCCACAGATGCTGCCTGACCAGCTAGGTGTCCCCATATTTTCTGTGTTGATTTTGAATGTCCAGCGTGGGAAGGTTTTATGTTTTTCAACGTAATGGTGACAATTGGGAAGGAATTAGGCTGTGGTAATAATGGCTAAGGGACTGAATGGACAGTGATTGGGCTGTTCATTCCTGTGACCATGGTGTTAGGATACCAGATTACCAGCTTTCACCAGTAGGTTGTACATGGCCCCCTGAACCTGTGCCACAAGCCAGGAGAGGCCGGCTGCTCCATGCCATTGGCTCCAATCAGAAGATGCAAGCACGGTGGCGCACCGGTAGAGTTGCTGCCTTACAGCGCTTGCAGCGCCACAGAACCGTGTTCGATCCCAACTACAGGTGCTGTCTTTACGGAGTTTGTACGTTCTCCCCGTGACCTGCGTGGGTTTTCTCCAAAATCTTTGGTTTCCTCCAACACTCCAAAGGCGTACAGGTTTCTTGGTAAATTGGCTTGGTAAATGTAAAAATTGTCCCGTGTGTGTGTAGGATGAGTTAAAATTGACCGCGCCTTTGCGGTAGCAGCTACTAGACTGTGGAACAGCATCCCTCGTCCCATCAGAACTGCCCCCTCCATCGACTCCTTTAAGTCGAGACTAAAACCCCATCTGTACACACAAGCCTTTCTTGACGTCCTCTGAGCTAGGGCTATATGCATGTAGTTTGTTTGTTATACTATTCTTATACAAATGTAAAGCACTTTGGTCAATGAGGGTTGTTTTTTAAATGTGCTATATAAATAAATGTTACTTGACGACTTAAAATGCGGGGATCGTTGGTCCGAGCGGACACGGTGGGCCGAAGGCCCTGTTTTCATGCTGGATCTCTAAACTAAACTAAATTAAACTAAAGGTAGTTTTTAGAGTCAATGGACATTTTTGCCCATGTCCCACATCTCAATCTAAGCCACGACTAGATGTGACCTAGAATGTAAAACAAAACAGTGATGGATTAGCTGAGCAGATCAGGCAGCATCTGGCAATGAATCTGTGGAATTCTTTGCCACAGTAGGCTGTGGAGGCCAAGTCAGTGGATATATTTAAGGCAGAGATAGATAGATTCTTAATTAGTACAGATGTCAGAGGTTACGGGGAGAAGGCAGGAGAATGGGGTTAGGAGAGATAGATAGATCAGCCATGATTGAATGGCGGAGTAGACTTGATGGGCCGAATGGCCTAATTCGGCTCCTGTCACTTATGATATTATGATCTCTGGATAACATGAATAGGTGACATTTTGGGTCGGTCTGAAGAAGGGTCCCAACCCAAAACGTCACTTATCCATGGTGTCCTGAGATTATGTTGGACTGCTGAAATAATGTTTCAATGGTTCCTTTATTACCAAGTGTACCACGTATGAATTTCAAAGTACACTCCAGCGCTTTGTGTCTTTTCTTGTAAATCAGCATCAAGAAACAAGGTTCTTGTTTCTTCAAACTTAGAAACCTAGGTCTACTGCACCTGAAGGAAGGGACAGTAACTATATAGCTGAGGACCTCGATTGCCAACGGCATTCCCGTCCCTTCATCCTTATGGGTTGGTACACACTTTTATAATAAATGCCACAAACAAAGTGGGAGAGTGATCACAGAATTTGGCCATCGTTTATGTTGAAAGAAGTTGTGTATTTTGTTAGTGTTAACTCAGAGAGCATTGTCGTGGAAAGATTGAGAAAAGTTGGAAGTTCCTTACACACACAGTTTCCCACCACTGCATCCTGCTGCTTACAGCCAGCACCCATTACCGTTCTTGTCACTTGATTGCCCACCTGAGTGCCTGATCCATCACCTGTGACTGCTCTTTGCAGTCAGGTAATGCGTCATCGAGTATCTTTCGGAAACTTTGCGTGGATGTTTCCTACTGAACAGAATTTCTTTAGGTGTGGTTTGTGATCAGACTGGTTTGTTCACTGCTGTTGCTCATCGCCTGAAATTGCAGCAGCTTCCTGCAGAGTTAACAGTCTGTTTGGTTCTGTTGACGGCTTCAGGCCTACTTGTCCTTGTTATGCGATTCAGGGATTGGGAAGGTGGTGTGTCTGATTGTAAGGCTGGAGCTCCCGCAAGCCCAGCTCTCCTCCCCTCTGGATAATAGTGTATTCCTCCAGCAGGGCATCACTTTCAGCTCGAGGTCATGCGGGGCAGAAACCCACCCTGACTGTCACGGCCAGGGAGAGCGATTCATGAGGGGCAAATTATTAACTGGGTCCCACAGGCA
>NC_073392.1:41019090-41064090 GCF_028641065.1 Leucoraja erinaceus | reverse complement strand
TGTGTCTCCCTGTGTGTGTGTGTGTCTCCCTGTGTGTGTCTCCCTGTCTATGTGTCCCCTGTGTGCCTGTGTGTGTCTCCCTGAGAGTGTGCGTCTCTCTGTGTGTGTGCATGTCTGTGTGTGTCTCTCCCTGTTTGTGTGTCTCTCCCTGTATGTGTGTCTCCCTGTGTGTGTGTCTCCCTGTGTGTGTGTGTGTGTGTGTGTGTGTGTGTCTCTGTGTGTGTGTGTGTGTGTGTTGTGTGTGTGTCTCCCTGTGTGTGTGTCTCCCTGTGTGTGTCTCTCCCTGTGTGTGTCTCCCTGTGTGTGAGTGTGTCACCCTGTGTGTATGTGTCTCCCTGTGTGTTTCCCTGTACGTGTGTCTGTCCATGTGTGTGTGTGTGTGTCTCCCTGAGTGTGTCTCCCTGTGTGTGTGTCTCCCTGTGTGTGTGTGGCTCCCTATGTGTGTGTTTCCCTGTGTTTGTCTCCCTGTGTGTCTCCTTGTGTGTGTCTCTGTGTGTGTTCCTGTGTGTGTCTCCCTGTGTGTGTGTCTCCTCCCCTGTGTGTGGTGTGTGTGTGGCTCCCTGTGTGTGTGTGTCTCCCTGTGTGTGTGTGTGTCTCCCTCCCTGTGTGTGGTGTGTGTCTCCCGTGTGTGTGTGTGTCTCCCTTTGTGTGTGTCCCTCTCCCTGTGTGTGTTCCTCCTTGTGTGTGTCTCCCTTGTGTGTCCCTGTGTGTGTCTCTGTCTCCCGTGTGTGTGTGTGTGTGTGTGTGTGTCCCTGTGTCTCCTGTGTGGTGTGTCTCCCTGTGTGTTGTGTGTGTCTCCCTGTGTGTGTGTGTCTCCCTGTGTGTCTCCCTTGTGTGTGTGTGTGTGTGTGTGTCCTCCCTGTGTGTGTGTCTCCCTGGTGTGTGTGTGTGTGTCTCCCCTGTGTGTTGTTTGTCTCCCTGTGTGTGTCTGTTCTCCCTGTGTGTGTGTGGTCTCCCTGTGTGTGTTTTCCCCCTGTGTGTGTGTGTGTGTGTGTCTCCCTGTGTGTGTCTCTCCCTGTGTGTGTGTCTCCCTGTGTGTCTCCTTCTCCCTGTGTGTGTGTCTCCCTGTGTGTGTGTCTTCCTTTGTGTATGAGTCTCCCTGTGTGTGTGTGTCTGTGTGTGTGTGTATGTGTCTGTGTGTCTCCCTGTGTGTGTGTGTCTCCCTGAGTGTCACACACACACACACACACACACACACACACACACACACATGTGTGTGTGTCTCCACACACACACACCCCACCCTCCCTGTGTATGTGTGTATCCCCGTGTGTGTGTCTCCCTGTGTGTGTGTGTCCCTCCCTGTGTGTGTGTGTCTCCCTGTGTGTGTGTGTGTCTCCCTGTGTGTGTGTGTCTCTCTGTGTGTGTGTGTCTCTGTGTGTGTGTGTGTGTGTGTCCCTGTGTGTGTGTGTCTCCTGTGTGTGTGTGTGTCTCCCTGTGTGTGTCTCCCTGTGTGTGTGTGTCTCCCTGTGTGTGTGTGTCTCCCTGTGTGTGTCTGTACCCCTGTGTGTGTCCCTGTGTGTCCTTGTGTGTGTGTGTGTCTTGTGTGTGTGTGTGTGTCTCCCTGTGTGTGTGTGTGTGTCTCCCTGTGTGTGTGTGTGTCTCCCTGTGTGTGTGTGTCTCCCTGTGTGTGTGTCTCCGTGTGTGTGTCTCCCTGTGTGTGTCTCCCTGTGTGTGTCTCCCTGTGTGTGTGTGTCTCCTGTGTGTGTGTCTCCCTGTGTGTGTGTCTGTGTGTGTGTGTGTGTGTGTGTGTGTGTGTGTGTGTGTGTGTGTCTGTGTGTCCCTGTGGGTGTGTGTGTGTGTGTGTGTGTGTGTGTGTGTGTGTCTCCCCTGTGTGTGTGGTTGTCTCCCTGTGTGTGTGTCTCCCCTGTGTGTGTGTCTGTCTCCCGGTGTGTCTTGTCTCCCTGTGTGTGTGTGTCTCCCCTGTGTGTGTGTCCTCCCTGTGTGTGGTGTCTCCCTGTGTGTGTGTCTCCCTGTGTGTGGTGTGTGTCTCCCTGTGTGTGTCTCCCTGTGTGTGTGTCCCTGTCTGTGTGTGTGTGTCTCCCTGTGTGTTTGTGTCTCCCTGTGTGTGTGTCTCTCCCTGTGTTTGTGTCTCCCTGTGTGTGTCTCCCTGTGTGTGTGTCTCCCTGTGTGTGTGTCTTCATGTGCGTGTGTCTGTCCCTGTGTGTGTCCGTGTGTGTGGCTCTCTGTGTGTGTGTGTCTCCCTGTGTGTGTGTGCCTCCCTGTGTGTGTCTGTGTGTGTCTTGTCTCCCTGTGTGTGTCCTCCTCCCTGTGTGTGTCTCCCTGTGTGTGTCTCCCTGTGTGTGTGTCTCCCTGTGTGTGTGTGTGTCTGTGTGTGTGTGTCTCCCTGTGTGTGTGTCTGTGTGTGTGTGTCCCTGTGTGTGTGTGTCTCCCTGTGTGTGTGTGTGTGTGTGTGTGTGTGTCTCTGTGTGTGTGTGTCTGTGTGTGTGTGTGTGTGTGTGTCTCCCTGTGTGTGTGTGTGTGTGTGTCTCCCTGTGTGTGTGTGTCTCCCTGTGTGTGTGTCTCCCTGTGTGTGTGTGTCTCCCTGTGTGTGTGTGTGTCTCCCTGTGTGTGTCTCCCTGTGTGTGTGTCTGTCCCTGTGTGTATGTCTGTCGTCTCTGTGTGTGTCTCCCCCTGTGTGTGTGTCTCCCTGTGTGTGTGTGTGTCTCCCTGTGTGTGTGTCTCCCTGTGTGTGTGTCCTTGTGTGTGTCTGTGTGTGTCTGTGTGTGTCTCCCTGTGTGTGTGTGTCTGTGTGTGTGTGTGTGTCCCTGTGTGTGTGTGTCTGTGTGTGTGTGTCCCTGTGTGTGTCTCCCTGTGTGTGTGTCTCCCTGTGTGTGTCTGTGTGTGTGTCTGTGTGTGTGTGTGTGTCTCCCTGAGTGTGTCTCTGTGTGTGTGTGTGTCTCTGTGTGTGTGTCCCTGTGTGTGTGTGTCTCTGTGTGTGTGTGTGTCTCTGTGTGTGTCCCTGTGTGTGTGTGTGTGTGTGTTTGTGTGTGTGTGTGTGTGTGTGTGTGTGTGTGTGTGTGTGTGTCTGTGTGTGTGTGTGTCTGTGTGTGTGTGTGCCTGTGTGTGTGTGTGTTTCTGTGTGTGTGTGTGTGTCCCTGTGTGTGTGTGTGTGTGTGTGTGTGTGTGTGTGTGTGTGTGTGTGTGTGTGTGTGTGTGTGTGTGTGTGGGTGTGTGTCTGAGTGGGAGGGTGGGGGGGTGTGGGTGAGGGTGTGTGTGTGTGTGTGAGTGTGTTTCCTTTGTGTGTGTGGTCTTTCCTGTGTGTATGTGTCCTGTGCGTTGTCACATCCTTGGCCTTAGACAGGGCTGCCCAACTCTCACGCTTTGAGTGTGAGAGTCACGCATTTTCAGCCCAATCTCACCCTGATGACAAAATTCTCAGTCCCTGCACATTTTGTGTGTTTTTGCGCCAGATCACAACGATCTGTGCGGTCCTGTGGGATCGCGTCAGTTGGCGGTGTGAGTGACGTCGCATCTCTCTTCTCTTCTCTTCTTTTCTGGTTGGATGTGCAGCCGGCCGACAAACATGAAGCAGACGAGAAAAAACTAACCAGTGTGAATCTAGGTTGTAAAACATGGTGGAGGACCACAATGAGGCCAAACATCTAGGACAGGGTTCGGCAACTACGGCACACGGGCCGGAACCCAAAAAGCCTGAAGACCCTCGTCCCATGCCCCCCCCCCCCCCCCCCCCCCTTCCTGGTCACGACACTCCGTCGCAATTTCTCACTCTCAACTCTCACCCAATGTTGGCAGCCATGTGAGAGGTCATGTGGCAGTTGTATAAGACGTTGGTGAGGCCACATTTAGAGTATTGTGTTCAGTTCTGGGCATCATGTTATAGCAAAGATGTTGTCAAGCTGGAAAGGGTACAGAGAATATTTACGATGTTATCAGGGCTAGAGGGTCTGAGCTATAGGGGGAGGTTTGGGAGGCTGGGACTCTGTTCCTTGGAGCGCAGGAGGGTGAGGGGTGATCTTATAGAGGAATGATGAGAGGAATAGATCGGGTAGATGCACCGAGTCTCTTGCCCAGAGTAGGTGAATCGAGGACCAGAGGACATTGCTTTAAGGTGAAGGGGGAAATATATAATAGGGATCTGAGGGGTAATGTTTTTACACAAAGGATAGTGGGCGTATGGACCAAGCTGCCAGAGGAGGTAGTTGAGGCAGGGACTATCCCAACATTTAAGAAGCAGTTAGACAGGTACACGGATAGGACAGGGTTGGAGGGATATGGGCCAAATGCAGACAGGTGGGACTAGTGTAGCTGGGACATGATGGCCGGTGTGGACTAGTTGGGCCGAAGGGCCTGCTTCCTCACTGTATAACTCTATGACTCTATGACCTGTAAACCTGCATGTCCTTGGGATGTGGGAAGACACAGTGGCGTCTTAAGGAAATCACAAGGATTCTGTGCAAGTTCCACACGCTCAGCACCAGAGGTCAGGATTGATGAACGGGGGACCTCATTGAAACTTACGGAATAGTGAAAGGCCTGGATAGAGTGGATGTTTCCACTAGTGGGAGAGTCTAGGAAGAATGTACCTTTAGTAAGGATATGGGGACGAATTTAGTTAGACAAAGGGTGGTGAATCTGTGGAATTCATTGCCACGGAAGCAAGTCAATGGATATTTTTAAGGTGGAGATTGATAAGATTCTTAATTAGTATGGGTGTCAGGGGGTTATGGGGAGAAGGCAGGAGAATGAGGTAAAGAGGGAGAGATAGATCAGCCATAATTTAATGGGGGAGCGGACTTGATGGGCCGAATGGCCTAATTCCGCTCCTGGAAACATATGAACCAGGGTTGCTGGAGTGGCCCACCTCGTGTGAACACTTTGGCAGTACGGTCAACAGTAGGCACTCAAACAATGGCCGTCTGTGTTTGCACCTGTTGCTACGGAGCCCACCGCACACTGGGGGCAACAATCTGGAATTAAATGAGGCTCTGTGCTCAGGTGGTGTGGGATGGATGATAACGAGATGCTGTAACAAGGGATCAGAGAGCAGAGGACAGCAGCTATTGAATGGCAGTCTGTACTGGAAAGAACTCCGGTCAAAGCTGGGCGCACTCATACAAAACGTCAGCACGTCACTTCAAAGGCAGCTCTTTACAGCAACAAAGGGTATTTTCATGGAGGCTTTTGTTATTGCTGTTGCTTCCTGTTTCGTGAGAAAGCCAACCTTTGAGATATAGATCTTAAAAACTGAGAGAACTGGAAATGCAGGATTTGATTCAGCAGATCTCACCCCCACATCAATGCTTTGTCATGGGCCAGCAAAGTCATAATTAAAACACTAATGCCTGTCACTGTTATTAAATTCCTCCATGTCTTGCCTCTCCCTATTTCAGTAATAGCCTCTGTGTCTGTGGCTCCCCCAACGGCTGACGTATACGTGGCAAAATCCTGCTTTTAGTTTCCCTTTAATTTGATTAGTTATTGACTTTAGCATGACTCACCAAGTCCACCTCTCAAACCTTCCCCTCACCTTTTCCTCCTTTCTTCTTCTTTTGTGTTCTTATGCTATACAGTGGCTCGCCGCTGCTGTACACATCGTTGCGCTATTGGAGTTTTGGGTGCAAGGTCTGCAGTAGTACATGGATTATCCAGCAATGGGCATTGCAGTAGGTGTTGCATTGTCTGGGTCTGTGTGCCACAGTCACAGGTTGTTGTACCTTCAATGTAACCCCGCTTGTGCATTGTCACCCTTGACCGCCCGACCCCGGTTCGCAGTCGGTTGAGACATCTCCAGTTCAACCAGCGTGCATCGGCACCTGGTGATAAGCGGAGTTTACTTTGGAGTCACGTGTGTGAGTGGAAATAGGGACAGTGACATGTCTGTGGCTTTTCCTCCGTGAACTCTCACTACAAAGACCTGTCTCCTTTGTACACGCTTTTGCTTAATCATTCCAACAACTCGTTGCGTGACTGTATTTTGTGACTGTTGTTATGCAGAGCCTCAGGAGACAATTTCCAACGTTGAAAATGTCACGTAGATCCATCCTGTTGTTCTTATTTTTCAGCGACATCTGTATTGCTAAATAAGCTTCGCAGCTTCTCCCTTCTTCCCCGTGGAATTGTTCCTATCAGTAACAATCTCTCTATCAGCAGCCCAACAGCCGCTCCTCAGTGACTCCAGTATCCAGCTCAGCGTCATTTCGACACTGTGGGGGTTAGGGGGTTGATGGCTGGGGAGAGGGTGTACTGGTAGCTGGAGTAACTCAGCTGGTCAGAGACGCTGTGTGTAGGAAGGAACTGCAGATCTGGTTAGACCAAAGATAGACACAAAATGCTGAAGTAACTCAGCGGTGCAGGCAGCATCTCTGGAGAGAAGGAACGGGTGACGTTTCGGGTCGAGACCCTTCTTCAGACAGGGGCGAGAGAGAGAGAGAGCGAGACAAAGAGATAAGGAAGTGTAAGGTGTGAGAACACTGGGAGTGCAATCTGGAATTAAATGAGTCTCTGTTGTGCTCAGGTAGTGTGGGATGATTACAAGATGTGGTAATAAAGGGCCTGTCCCACTTGGACGTCATTTGCGTGTCACGCAGATGGCGTGCGAAGATTTTGCGCATCCCAAAATCCTGGGGATCCGCGCGTGACCAGGCGTCACTGCCTACGTCACCACGCACCACGCGTGTGTAATGCACGCCATGTGCACATCGCGTGCACATCATGATGCGCGCGTCGTGCGTTGTAACGCGTAAATGATGTCGCATAAATGACACGCAAATGACGCCCAAGTGGGACAGGCCCTTTAGGGATCAGAGAACAGAGGACAGCAGCTATAGAATGTACTGGCAAGGAGTCCAGTCAAAGCTGAAAGGACTCAAAGAAAATGTCAGCGCGCCATATGAAAGCCAGATCTTTACAGCAACAAAGGATATTTTCACAGAAGCTTTATCGGGAGAAAACCGTCTGAGAAATTGATCTTAAAAACAGGAATACAGGATACATGGGTAGAACAGGTTTAAAGGGATATGGACCAAACGCAGGCAGGTGGGACTAGTGTAGCTGGGACATGTTGGCTGGTGTGGGCAAGTTGGGCTGAATGGCCTGTTTCCACTCTGTATCACCCTATGATTCTATGACATCAAAAATCAAAGGTAAAATAGTAAGATTAAACGAGAACTTACCAGTTTGAAGTTTGATCTTTATTTTATGAGGAGTTACGATGAGGGTCTACGTGAAGAAGACCCCGTCCGTGCGCATGCGCGTCAATCTTCAAATCAGCGGTGTGAAATCACAGATGATAATTACCGAAGCATAATAGTAAGATACGTGAGACAAACATAATTTCCAGCTGATCTTTATGAGGGTGGGAGCGGAGGGCACGTAGTCCCTCATCGTACTGGTAAGTTCTCATTTAATCTTACTATTTTACTTTGGAGTCACGTGTGTGACTACGTGAAGATTTCAAAGCTCTGTGATTTTCATGCTGTGAGAAACGAGTCTACACGACCACAACTGCTTCTATGACAATGAGGGAAAAACCTTCATAATGCATACAGTCATGACATTGATTTAAAACATGCTGATGATATTAATGAAGTAATAATCATAGTAACACCTCCTGGGTGGTACTATAAATAAAATATGTAAATAGAGTTGCCAAATACCTTTGGTCTGGCATTGGGTTATTATAAATGTTTGGAAAAACGAACCCATTCGTTTTTTACCATGCTACAGCCGTTAGGATGTGATCCAACGGAACGTAAACAACCCATGCTGCCGATGTTGCAGCAGCCCTGGTGCAGTGAGATCTGAAATCAGTACCTACTCCTGCATAGATTAACCGTTTTATCCATGGACATCGTTTGACCGGATATGGTTTTACTCTTTAAAATTTTTTTTTTTTTAATAACAAGCATAGCTTGTTCAGAGCCTTGGTGACCTTAACATATAGTTGTATATGTGTTCCCTGACGTAGTCAAAGGTTCCTGGGTATGCCTTGAACTATTTTCAGACCTGACACCCCTTCTGCTGTGCTTAACTAATTATAACATAAAAAGTTATATTTTATTTACAGATGTACCTGTCACTTCACATGTAAGCGATGGCCTGTCACTTCACCATAGGAAGCTACCTATTATGCGGCCTGACTGTGCTTGCACCAGTGTTTAAGGAATGTCACTATCCCTTATGAGAGCCCTTGTTTTAAAGACTTTAACAAACCGAGTTGAACCATCTGAGTAAAAACAGTATTGACACATATTTTACTTCCAATGGGAACCTTTGTTAAAGATATTTTACAAGACCAAGATATGTTGAATAATGTCACTTCACAATAGGAAGCGATGGCACCTGTCTTTTAGCTGCCTGCAGTCCCATTATGAGAGCCGGCCTGACTTAAGAATGTAATTGAGCACAGCTGTGCATACACGCGGCCAGCGGGAGTCACTCCCGCAAACCAAGGAAAACGTGAGGTAAGTACTTTACCTTAATCGGGCCAAAGCATCCATAGTCTGTTTTTGCTCCAGGGGGAGCAAAGCAGCAGAGGCAGCGCGGCCCCCACAGCTCGACTCCAGCGGGAGTCGGGTGCTCCCGCAACAAGGAACGTGAGGGGTACTTACCTTAATCGGGCCTTGCTCCAAACGCAGCAGAGGAAGCGGCCCCCCGCACCACGAAGGAGCCGACAGTGGAGGGGGATAGGCGCAAACGGGACCGCACACGCTGCGGACCGCTGACAGGGAGCTGCGCTGATGCCGGTCCGCTGAACAGCTGTTTGGTAACAGCAGCGGACCGGAGGGAAATTTAAAAACCCGACCGGCAGCCCTGCAGACTCCTGACAAGGAGAATCGCCGCCCGGGAACCGCTACAATGCCGCCTGAAAAACGGCAGGCAGCCTCTACATACAGGTAAGACAAAAACCTTACCAAAATGACAGGTTCTACAGGAATCAACTTTCTCCAACACTGGAACAGGTGGAGAGGGGGGGGGGGGGGGGGGGGGGGGGGGGGGGGGGGGGGGGGGGGGGGGGGGGGGGGGGGGGGGGGGGGGGGGGGGGGGGGGGGGGGGGGGGGGGGGGGGGGGTGGGGGGGGGGGGGGGGGGGGGGGGCAGCAAAAATAAGTATGTCTGTCTCCCCAAGCCAGAGGAGGTCATGGAGTTCAAAACCTCCAGGGAAAACGAGGGTCACTGGCTGAATGCCAAGGGAGCTGACACTCCTACCCCAGTGCTATTGCACTAGCCATCTCCCTTGTCGAGGGATTGATGCAACAACGGAGTTTGAGCTATGCCTCCTCCAATTTATAGCACACCCTTTTGCTCCCTCTTTTGAGGCTAGCTAAGGAGGCCAGGGCTGGGCTGGCTTAAATGCTGGGCAGGCGGACGAGAACAGCAGTATGCCAGGGGAGCAGGATCAGGAAGAGCTACTGGGTGTCGTGGGCCACTACATGGCTCCTCCACGCGACCATCTTCCCAAACAAAGCCCTGCAGGAGTAGGCCTTTCTAGAGGTAAA
The DNA here is from genome assembly GCF_028641065.1 of Leucoraja erinaceus. NCBI lineage: Eukaryota > Metazoa > Chordata > Chondrichthyes > Rajiformes > Rajidae > Leucoraja > Leucoraja erinaceus. The sequence continues at coordinate 41,054,631 of NC_073392.1, read as the reverse complement.
TCTGCAGGCAGCTGGGTCAGCAGACTCGCAGACAAGAGCTAAAAGCAGCGAACTTTGAAGCTCCTAACAGAGGGTCAAGATGTCACCGCCTTTGCTCGTTTTTTCCACGGATCATACTCACCTGGCAGGCGAGACGCCATGATCACCAAGGTGGCTCTCCCAGGATGAGACTATCCCGTTGCACTACGAGTGTGCTGACGCCTAAGATGTTCCCAAATTTGGGATACTCGACTGACATTTGTGCATATAAGACCTGCCCGCAACCCCAAATATACGGGGCTATGCAACCCGCTGCTGCGGGAAGAGAGGCAGCTAAACCTGTGCGCCTCATGAGGGCAGGCCATGGAACGAGCAGGACATCGCATCCAACACCCAGCTGGCAGCACCCCTCGGCATCCACCAGCAAATATCGAACAAGGACTGGTGAAAGCCTGGCGACCGCTTCACATTACCCCCAAAGTTCTTTTTAGACAGGGGCCCAGAGCGGAGCCGTGGGAAAATGCGCCGCCCCACCGACAGCACCAGCATACCAGCAAACTAGGCCTTCATGAAAAAACAATAAACATGGAGGTAGGTAGTCTGGTTCCTCCCAGTTTACACTAAATAAGGGTGTTCTACTAACTGCGGGGGGGGCATTTACACTTGTTGATAAAGCATGGGGTGCTGTCACAAATAACTAATATATACTCAACAGTATTAGTGGATAAAAACTTGAATTCAAATTGGGCATATTACCGCCAGTTCAGCAATGCGCCCAAAGGGCATTTTCTCCCTCTAAGAAAGAGAAGTGAGAAGGTCAAGCTGAACTAGAAAGGCTCATTACTAAACGGATCATGGGAGTAAACATGAACCATTGGAATTTGTATCGAATATATTCACCAAAACTACAAAAGATGGTGAATGTAGCATCATCATTGATCTAATATCACTAAATAAATCTGTTGAGTATATACACTTTAAGATGGAGACGGGTTTTTGTCACTGCCAGACACCTGATCTCCAAAGGATACCTTATGGCGAGCATTGATATGGAAGATGCTAACTATCTTATACCCATACACTAGGATCATTGTAGATACCTAAAAATTTTTACCTGGATAATGGATATCCCGGTTAGGGCAACTATGGGAGTATAGAGCATTCCCAATGGTCTAACCTCAGCCCTAAACTATTATAAATATTAAAAATAGCCATGAAAATATTAAGAAAACAAGCATAATCATGGCATATATTGGATGATATCCTCATATTAGGGGAAACAAAGGAATTAGCTGTGGCAGCAGTTCTAGCTACGAAACAGCTCCCTAAAGCACTGAGGTTCATCCCACGCCCAGATAAACCAGAATTGAAGCCGTTAACTACCATGGATTATCTGGGCTTCAATAACAATTCCATCCATATGACTGTTACTTTGCCAAGGTACTTGGGTCACTATAATCAAATCATGAATGTACCCACTGAAGCTATATCACAATTACAGTGGTGGGCAGACATATATTTGGCATAGTTTTCAGCCCTATTATCATCACCAATCCCAACTTGGTTATTAAAAACCGATGCCAGTACTTTAGGCTGGGGAGCAACTAAACTCCATATCCAGCACAGGTAACAGATGGACCAATTCAGAATCATCGTTACTACACACACCGGGCATCAACTACTTGGGATTGGTGATCGCCTATTGGGCTAAAAAGCATATGCATTTCAATGCAGCACGTACATATGTGGTTACGGATTGATAATACTATGGTGGTGGCTTATATCAACCATATGGGGAGCATAAAATCATTATTGTGCAACAAATTGGTCAAACAGATCTGGCAATGGTGTGTCAAAAGACATTTTAACTATCAGCTGCCTATTTCCTAGGAAGCTAGAACACAGTGGGAGACACCACGTCACGGGTAAAAATTTATGATAACATTGAATAGATGTCAAACCCAAAATATCTGCTAAAGGTATTAAGCAGTTTGAAAGCCAGATATCAATTTGGTTGCACAAGACGGAATCACCAGTAACCTATGTATGTGACTTAGGAATCAGATCAGAGGCAGCAGCGATAGATGCCTACACGCTGGAAGGGGGAATTTCTGCTTTGCCTTCCTCCCTTCTGCCTCATCAGTCGGGCACTTCGCAATACAGATGGAATCTGCGTCCGAGATATTGAACGTGCCCGACCGGCCTACACAGCCATGGTTCCCAGTTCATCACGACATGGTGGGCGAGTCACCTATGGATTTCCCTAGTGGACCATGGTTGCTGACTCAACCCAGTATCAGGCATAAGCCACCCATGCCTTAAAAACATCAAACTCCTGGGTGCAGGTTTTGAATAGACCTTACCAGGGACTGGGATTATCCAAAGGAACCATTACCACCATGTCGGCATCCCTGCGAACAGTCACCAAGAGCATGGGAAAATACTGCCACGACGCAGGGACAACATACCAAACTATTCAACCACTGACGTATTGGAGTTCCTGGAACATCTACACCATGATTAAAAGATGAGTTACAGTGCCGTAAATACAGCATGGAGCGCCTTGTCTGCTTATCTAAAAACAGCAGGACAGCAGAGCATGGGATCCCATCCACTGAAGATAAACTTATGAAGGGCAATTATAATAATAAGCCCCAAAACCCAGGTATACCCATGTATGGGATATCGGTGTGATATTGACATATCTCAGGGAATGGCACCAGCCAGATCCCTCAGTCTTGCTCAAACTATGTTAAAAACGCTCATGCTTATGGCTCTCGTATACGCTCACAGAGTCCAGTCACTCCATAAAACTAGACTGGATAACATGGTGATTACCCCAGACGCATCACGTTCATCGTTCTAGGTCTGGTAAAACCTAACTCGCAGGTATATGGGACTAGGCGAGATTATGTGTGCGGCACGGACTAGTAGGGTCGAGATGGCCTGTTTTTTCCGTGCTGTAATTGTTATATGGTTATATGGACCAGGAACGCCCAATTCACTGGTGGGATTCCGGGCCTACCCACCAAAGTCCAGGTTGAGTGTGGTGACCTATCTACTACAATATATAGACACAACCCACAATCTTAGAGGGAGAGGAAAGCCTATGGGTCAACCACAGAAACCCCAAGACGGGGTACGAGCCAAACCACTCCAAGGTGGCTCAAACAGGTACTGAAAGCTGCCGGAATAGATAATAATACATTTTAATCCCATTCCACTAGGGCAGCATTGATATCAGCGGCTGAACGAATGGACATCCCGGTTGACCACATTCTCAATACGGCAGAATGGTCAAGGGAACGACGTTCAGAACATTTTTTATTGTAAACCGTTGATAAACCTGATTTAATTGCAGAAAGAATATTACAAACTGCAATATTAATTTAAGCTCAGGGGAGCTCTTTATGTTGTTATTGTTAACAAATACCTTTCTGTTTCTTGTGAAAGCAGATCCATTGGTTGATTACGATAACACTTCCTCCCTCAAAAACTTCGGCAGTGAGTGAAATAAAAACTGTTACACGGTTTGAAATCACAGACCTTTGAAGTCTTCACGGAATCACTCACGTGACTCCGAAGTAAAATAGTAAGATTAAACGAGTACTTACCAGTATGAAGTTTGATCTGTATTTTATGAGGAGTTACGATGAGGTATTACGTGCCCTCCGCTCCCACCCTCAATATATAGATCAAACTAATAAACTGATGTCTCATGATCTTTACTATCTTACTTCAAATATTGTGTCTATCCTGTGATTTCACACCGCTGCTTCGAAGTATGCCGCACCTGCGCACTGGGCTGGGGTCTTCACGTAATCCCTCATCGTAACTCCTCATAAAATACAGATCAAACTTCATACTGGTAAGTACTCGTTTAATCTTACTATTAAACAACACTTCCAATTTCCTGCAAAGAAATATACTGTGTTTTTTTGTTGTTTTTTTTTGGTGCTATATCAGCACTCTGGAGTGAACCCATACTTGGGTAAATGTGCCAACTCCAGGCGTAGGGCAGTCTAATTCAGATACCGCAGAGCATAAATTTATTTTAACATAAAACGGCTGATTTCCCTAGCCATAGCCTCTTTTAAGGCTGTCATATTATCCCCGACAAATCGGGAATTTAAGCTGCATAGACCAATCAGACAGTAGGAAATCTAAAGCGAGATCTTGATGACTTTACTTGAAGACCTGACTGGCCAGGCAAAATGGAAGAAAATAAAACACAATTCTGGCCCAATTCCACCCTGCTTTACATGGTTAGATGCCTCTAATGAGATGATTGTATTTTAATCATTCGTGAATTATGCAATCAAGTGTAAATCTTACCAACTTGTAAGTGTTCTTTAGTTGCAGAATATATGGAGCCTCTGGCTGCATTAAATGCTGCCACCAGCTTCAGTGAACCGCTTACTGCTGATGCAAATGAGGCTTTGCCCGTTGTTGGCCTTGACTGGTCCAACAGATTGTGCTTCGTCCTCCAGGTTCTCCCTGTTGAATGGGTTTTACCTGAATAGTAGATTCAGCGGCTGTCTTTAATGCCTGAGTGGTGTTCACTGCATGTGTTGGGATGGCAATTTTTCTGCCAGGCATGGTACTTTAGACACATGCCCTGTTCCTTGGATATGCTCCATAGCTCAACCTCAAACTTGGCATCAGATTTGTACTGACCCGGCATGCTCCCTGCTCTATAAAAGAGACACATTAAGCAGCCCTATTACAAGGTGCTATTGGCACGGGCTTTTCAATAAACCCTTGCTCCTTCCCCTAGAGGGAAATATAAAGCAGCCCTGTTATAACGTGCTGCTGGTGCTGGCTCGACCATAAGCCTATACCACCATAGAATAGGCATGCATTTGAAGCAGCCCTGTTATAAGGCGCTGCTGGCGCTGACTCTCTCATAGGCCAAACGATGTTATTAGTCTAGGCATCAACATGAAGCAGACTTGTCAAAAAAGGTGCTGTTGGTGCTGGCTCTCCCATAGGTCCTCGCTGCCATAGACTAAGCGTCAAGCAGCCCTGTTCTAAGGTGCTGCTGGTGCGGGCTCTTCCATAGGCCCACGCTGCCATAGACTAGCCATCAAGCAGCCCTGTTCCAAGGTACTGCTGGCGCAGGCTCCTCCATAGCCACTCTGACACACATCCTAGTGTGTCTAGATGGAACATCTTCTCCATTATTATTCCCATCCTAACCAACCTCAAAACAAAGATTTTTATAACTTACTTGGAGGGGAACCCTCCCAGCACTAATGCTGACCTTTGAGGTTAGTTTTGATCCCATATCCTGGGAACCACTGTAGTCTGGAAACTGTATTGCTACTGGATTTCCCTACCCTGGGAACATCAACCTTTGTATATTTTACTGGAGGGGAACCCTGCCGGTACTGGGGCTGACCGTCTAATCGGTTTTACCCCGCCATATCGGGGAACCCCACATCTATATCTATTACCGGAGGGAAACCCTGCCGGCATTGGGGTTGACCGTCTAAACAGTTTTACAGTTTTACCCCACTATATAGGTGAACCATACATCTATATCTATTATCTAGTATTACCTTTAATCCACAGAATGCACCCAGTGTCTATAGGTAGTTGATACCATGTAACTGAGGAATTGGTAACTCTCCCATCCACATCTGTAACTAGATGGCATGAGCAATTTCTCATCCTGAACAATAGCATCAGTTTGTAATTTAACTTTCACGGCAATAGGGCGAACCGTTCTTTAAACGGAGCCTCCAGAGGAACCCACTCCTCTGAGAATAATATTGTAATTTAAAAAGCACTCGTAACTACCCGGGTCTCTGGCACTGCAAATCAGCAACTCTAATGCTGCTGCAGTGCAACTACAACTGGGATATTCCCCAGCGTTTTTAGACATTAAAAAATCGCAGACCCGGCTTACCAGCTATACTGGTTCCCTTGTCGGTCTCACGAAGTACCGGCAGGAAACCTCTGTAAAAGAGGTTCCTGCACGAAATCTAAGAAAGGTAAGAAATAGTAAGATTAAACGAGAACTCACCAGTTTGAAGTTTGATCTTTATTTTAAGAGGAGTTACGATGAGGGATTACGTGAAGACACCGTCCAGCACGCATGCGCGGCACTCTTCAAAGCAGCGGTGTGAAATCACAGACAACAGTAGATGAAATAAACATAGTAAGATAAGACGAACTAGGATACCAGTTGACCTTTATGATACAGGGCGGGAGCGGAGGTCACGTAATCCCTCATCGTAACTCCTCATAAAATAAAGATCGAACTTCAAACTGGTAAGTTCTCGTTTAATCTTACTATTTTACTTCGGAGTCACGTGAATGATTACGTGAAGATTTTAAAGATCTGTGATTTCATGCCGTGGAACGAGTCCATGCTTCACTCACTGCCTTAGTTGACCAGGGGAGGAAGTATGTTATCGTATTCAGACATGAATAATAACAATAGTAACCTCCCTATACCCGGGAGGAACTATGAACAGAACTTAACATAGAGTTCGTAAATACTCCCGATCTGGCAATGGGTTAGTACTAAATGTGTGGAAAATTGCTAGATTGACCATCCTGCAACCGCTAGGATGTGGTCCCGCTAACTTCCATAACCCTGCTGCCGAGGTTGTTACAGCCTTGGTGGAGTGATTTGAAATGTCAGTATTTACTCCTGTATAAGCCAGACCCATAACCACCTGGTCTGAAGTGATACCTTCTTTATACGCTAGATGTAACTAACAATATTGCTAGTTCAGAGTCTCTAGGCTCTAGTGATCTAACATTCTGGTGTAGATGTGTGACCATACACAATCGAAGGTTCAAGGGATATGTGTAGTCAAGTCAAGTCAAGTCAAGTTTATTTGTCACATACACATACGAGATGTGCAGTGAAATGAAAGTGGCAATGCCCGCGGACTTTTGTGCAAAAGACAAACAACAAAACAACCAAACAAATTATAAACACAAACATAACACACATATTCTTTTACATAATAAATAATAGAAGGAAAAAAACGTTCAGTAGAGTTAGTCCCTGGTGAGATGGGCGTTTACAGTCCGAATTGCCTCTGGGAAGAAACTCCTTCTCAACCTCTCCGTTCTCACTGCATGGCAACGGAGGCGTTTGCCTGACCGTAGCGGCTGGAACAGTCCGTTGCAGGGGTGAAAGAGGTCTCTCATGATTTTGTTTGCTCTGGAGTTGCACCTCCTGTTGTATAGTTCCTGCAGTGGGGTGAGTGAAGTTCCCATAGTGCGTTCGGCCGAACGCACTACTCTCTGCAGAGCCTTCTTGTCCTTGGCAGAGCAATTCCCAAACCAGATGGTAATGTTCCCGGACAAGATGCTTTCCACCGCCGCTGCGTAGAAGCACTGGAGGATCCTCGGAGACACTCTCAATTTCCTCAATTGCCTGACATCTAGTTTGAGTACATCTAGTGTACATCTAGTTTGAGATCTCGTGCCCCTGGTCTATACTGCTTGACTAAGTCATAACATGTGTTATTTAGCCTGCAGATATAATCATCCTATCCAGTCAACATTTATGTAATGACTGGACCCGTAGTGCTGCATGCAGGGCTATGAGCATAACCACTTATAAGTGAGTTAGCCCAAGGACAGGGATGTAGCTGGAGCCCTTCAGTGAAGCAACGTAGCACAACGTTAACACCCCATATCCCTGCGTCCCTAGGCCTGGGAGTTTTCGAGTTGCAGATTTCCTTCATAATCTAGAGCTCAGATGGTGACCCCCCAGAGTGGATTCTACTCCTCTCAGCCAGTATGATGAAGCACTTAGGTATGGTAGATGGCACTTTAGACATCATGATTTGTCAAGCCCTCATATGAGCCTAAACTACAAGACGTCAGTCATCCGTGCCGAATATGTAATATAATTATAAAACAAACACCTCCCATCTCCTTGTGAGGAAATATTGATATTTTTTGGTGCTATCCCTGCGATCTGCAGCAAGCACGTTCATGGTTGGTTTAACAACCCCAGCCGCAGGAACGGTCTTCTCAGTCTCTGTAATACAAAGAATTGATTATATCATGCTGAGGACGGTTTCCCACGTCACAGCTAGACCAATGCTTGTGTCTAGAAATAACCATATAAGGTTCTATCATTCCCCACATCAGTGGGAACCATGGCTGGCTAAGCCCGGCATGCACTATAAAAATGCCTGAGGCTGGAACTTGCTGAATTTTGCAAACCTGTCCGATGAGGCAGAAATGGAGGAAGACATAAAAGAACATTCCTCCTTAGTGTAGCTAGAATGTAACCAATGCTACCGATATGCCACATATTTTCCACTGGTGATTGAGCCTGGATGCAAGCTTCTTGGTCTTTAATGTTCACAATGTATTTTAATACTTTGTGATTCAACACCACTATTGTGTACCATAATGAGGTTTGGGTAAACTATCAACGGATATTTTGACTTGTTTGCACCCATGTAAACAGACATTTTCCACCACCGAAGTGTATGAACTTGGACCAGAGCATGCAGATTAGGCATATTCGCATAACCTTTAATCCACAGAATGCGCCCAGTGTCTATAGGTAGTTGATACAATGTAACTGAGGAATTGGTAACTCTCCCATCCACATCTGTAACTAGATGGCATGAGTAATTTCTCATCCTGAACAATAGCATCAGTTTGTAATTTAACTGAAGATTTGCTGATTTAGTGGAATAGCATAGAGCTGGTAACAATGACCACATGGTACTTGAGTGCTTACTTCTTTTGCATGCTGTATAGTTCTGATTGTGCAAAGGCCTAAATAGCACAGCTGTAAGCCAATTATACTTGATGAACAGAAGGTTGCTTGATCAGTTTTGTTACGGGCTTCAATTAATTCCAACCCTTACCTCAGGGAGAAGTCCCAGAGGATTAAATAGAGTTAAAGGTCATCAATAATTTCAGTTGGTATGAACTTAAATTTATCTGGACAGATGAGAATCCAATTTCTCAAATGGGCTTTGTGGCTGATACAGCTAACTTAGCAAAAATACAACGTTTAATCTCATCCAGATAGTTCTTAACAATATTTTTTAACTCTTAGCAGCCGAAGCACTCATTTAGTAAATAACCTGGGAGCTGAAGTTAGCGTATTTTGCAATGTTTTAACTGTATCATTGCCCCATCCAGTTAAATCTCAGATATTTCCAGTGCCCTGTGAATGAAGCTGACCCCATGGGAATTAATAGTCACGAAGTTTCAATGTCTATACTGCACATGCGATTTGGGCTTGTTGATAATAAACAGGCCTCATTTGTCATAATAGCGAGCCTGCCTAAAGAGGCAACTCCAGCCATATTCCGAGACCGTCCAGCTTGCACTGTGCAGTATAAACTATCTCTTCCAACCTTTGTGGATTATAGCTCAGCTTTCAATACAATCATTCCGGACATTCTCATTGATAAACTGGTCACTCTCGGCCTGCCCACTCTCACATGTGCCTGGATAAAAGATTTCCTCACCAACCGGCCCCAGACTGTGAGACTCGGCCCCCACCTCTCCTCCACTCGCAGGTTGAGTACAGGCTCCCCACAGGGCTGTGTGCTAAGCCCCCTCTTATACTGTCTCTACACCTACGACTGTAGTCCGGCCCACAACAACAACCGCATCGTCAAATTTGCTGACGACACTACTGTAGTCGGACTTATTTCAAAGGGAGACGAGGCAGCCTACAGAGAGGAAGTCCTGAAGTTGACAACCTGGTGCTCAGAAAACAATCTGGCTCTGAACATCAGGAAAACAAAAGAGCTCATTGTCGACTTCAGGAGGCACAGCACCGACTTAGTCCCCCTACATATCAACGGCGAGTGTGTGGAGAGGGTCAACACCTTCCGGTTTCTCGGTGTCCATATCGCTGCTGATATCTCCTGGACAGACAACACGACAGCGGTCATCAAGAAGGCTCAGCAGCGGCTGCACTTCCTGAGGGTCCTCAGGAAGCACAACCTGGACTCTAACCTGCTGCTGACCTTCTACCGCTCGTCCATCGAGAGCCTACTGACATATGCATTACAGCATGGTATGGCAGCTGCACCATGGCAGACAGGGAGAGGCTTCAGAGGGTAACTAGGACAGCACAGAAGATCATTGGCTGCCCTCTCCCCTCCCTGATGGATATTTACACCTCCCGCTGCCTTAGCAGGGCAAAGAAGATCATCAAAGACAGCTCCCATCCTGCGTTTGGACTGTTCGACCTGCTGCCCTCTGGAAGGCGCTGTAGGTGCATCAAATCCAGGACAAATAGACTCAGGAATAGTTGTTTTCCGAAAATTATAACTACTCTTAACTCACACGTGCACAGACTTCACAGCCCAACACCCGGACTTCCATCTGTATATATGTATATAGCGCCGCAGAATTGTGCACCTATCCCCCTCCCCCCCCCCCCCCCCCCCCCCCCCCCCCCCTTCTCCCTTCTGTTTTTGTTTTCTGTTTCTTGTTTTTTGTACTAAATTATATGTATGCACTGAGTACGAGCAGCTTTTAATTCCATTGTACATGTATAGTGACAATAAATGGCATATCATATCATATCATCTTCTTGTACATGGTCCACAACCCTACGTTTCGGAAAGAACCAGACCCACCTACCGTCATGGCTACCGGTGGTTTTATGGTAAACCCAAAAGGCCCCTGATGCGGGTTCGATTTCCATCCTTGATTGGAGCGTAGGGCTGCTGGTGTATGTGGACCCATGTCTTTCCAGGTGCATGGTATCTCCCAGCCAGCACCTGTTCCTCGGACATGCTTCAAATTCAGAGTCAGTTGCCAACTGACCCCTCGCACTCACCTTGGCAGAAGTGAGTTTTGTAGGCAGCCCTGAAAAGGGTGCTGCCACAGGCTCTCAAGGAGACCTGCGCTGATATGGCCCTCCCTGGCCAATTAGGATGGGTAAAATGTCCGAGGACGAACCCATGTCGGAGGGGACCTCCTGGCCTTTTAGTCTCCTGTTTTAGCTCTTACCCTCCTCGGGCAGCCGGAGTCTGAAGTCGCCGCCGACTACCCGCTCTTCTGCGGTCCTAGCCGTGCCTTCCACACGGTCCCCGTAGCTGGGGTGTCCCCAAAGCACGGTTCTACCCGTGGTCTTCGAAAGGTCCCTGTAGCTTGGTTATCCGCAGTCTTCCCGCGGTCTCGGAGAACGGGTTACCCGCGGTCCTCCCCGCAGTCCCGGAAGGCAGGTTACCTGCAGTCTTCTGAGGTTCCATGGTCCCCGCAGCCAGGCTTCCTCCTGCGGTCGGCATTCCCCATGGCCCTTGTAGTTGGGACCTAAAATGCTGGCGAAACTCATGGGGTGCAGCAGCATCTATGGAACTATGGAACTCGCGCATGCGTGCTGGACGGGGTCTTCACGTAGTCACTCACGTGCCTCCGAAGTAAAATCAAAGGTAGACACAAAATAGTAGTATAGTATAGTATATCTTTATTGTCATTTTCCAGAGGAAACAAAAAAAACGTTGCTCAACCAGTGTCCATTCAGTGTGCAGTAAAAAATAAGTAGAAATAAAAATACATATATCATGAACAAATTAAACACTCTACTCTCTACTAAACATCAACAGGCGTTCCGATCGGCAGCGGCACGACAGTGGCTCTGCTGCAGTGTGTCCAGGTTGGTGGTTGGTGCGCGATACTTTGGCAGGGGGCAAAGTCCGTTTATCAGTCTTATAGCCTGCGGGAAGAAGCTGAGGAGCATCCTGCTGGTTTTGCAGCTAATGCTCCTGTACCTCTTCCCAGATGGCAGGATGGAGAATATGTGATGCGATGGGTGGTAGAGGTCTTTGATGATGGAAATGGCTCTGCTGGTACATCTCTTCCTGTATATGTCCATGCTGGTGTAACTCAGCGGGTGAGGCAGCATCTATGGGGAAAAGGAATAGACGACGGTTCGGGTGACCCGAAACTTCACCTATTCCTTTTCTCCCTATATTTTGTGTCAACCTTCTGATTCTTCATGTTCAAGAAGGAACTGCAGATGCTGGAAGATCGAAGGTACACAAAAATGCTGGAGAAACTCAGCGGGTTCAGCCGCATCTATGGAGCGAAGGAAATAAGCGACGTTTCGGGCCGAAACCCTTCTTCAGTCTGAAGAAGGATTTCGGCCCGAAACGTCGCCGATTTCCTTTGCTCCATAGATGCTGCTGCACCCGCTGAGTTTCTCCAGCATTTTTGTGTACCTTCTGATTCTTCATGTTGTGCTTCACCAGAAGTGTTTGTTTATGGCCTATTGTGCACATAATTAGCTGCTTTAAAGAATCCAGTAGATTCAGGGGAAATTCAATATTTAGTCATATTAACTGAGGATTTTTACAAATGTTTTTCCACTTTTATTTAGCAAGTTGGATAATGTTCTCTCAGTAAATATGTTTTGCTCACAGTGTATGACCCAGCTTATTAATGTTTCTGAAGGGCTTGAACAATATCACAAGGTGTTACATGAACATACCTGGTGGTCCCGATGTTTGGATGAAGGTTGAAAGTTCTTTCTCGGAATACATTGGGGAGTTTTCTCTGTCTGTTTGGCTCGAGTAGCCCAGGGAAATAAGAACAAAGGGTGCTTGCAGGCAGGGCCACTCTTCTCCAGTCCCTCACTGTCCAGCTCCACTTTGCCTCAAAGCTCTGACTTTTCCAGAGGCTCGGAGCAGATGCCGTTGGAGAAAACCTGCAGATTAAATCAAGCTAGACAGAACATTCAAGAGGGGAGGGGTAGATTAAAATAATCACAGGGATCTCACTCTTTTCTAAGAATTCTCAGAGCAATTATGGGAAGCGGTTACTGCATCGTGTAAAACATTAACAAATATTAATGTATTTCATTTCTGCATTTATATGATTCTCTCTTTTCTGATGAAATATCATTGACTTGTACGTGACTCCCAATAAAAAAAAAATAATTTTACAGGAAAATATTTCTCAATAAGATGCAATTTCCTTGTAATGCTGTCAAATTAAAGGGAAGAACTAAACCAATTAAAAGCATTCTTTCCACATTGACCAATTTATTACCAGTAGGGACCCGAAACGTCATCCATTCGTTTTCTCCAGGGATGCTGCCTGACCTGTTGAGTTATTCCTACACATTGTGTCTACCTGTGGCATAAACCAGCATCGTCAGTTCTTTGTACATTAGAGTTAAGATCCTGTCGCACTTGGGTGTCATTTGCGCGTAACGTAGATGGAGCGCAAAGATTTTGTACATCCCAAAATCCCCGGCCGCGCGTCACTGCCTACGTCATCACGCACCATGCGTGCATCACGTGTGTAAATGATGTTGCCTAAATGACGCGCAAATTACACCCAAGTGGGACAGGCCCTTTGGACTAGATGTGTGGTATTGATGCAGATTTCCATTGCCCTAATAATTGCAATGGATGGTGTAAGATCATCAAGGGACAGGTGGGTCTGGATTTTATATGTGCACCCATTATTTAGTTTATGCTTTATTAGTCAGCAATGGGAAAACACTGAGGCTATTAAAAATAATACTGCATTTTAGATCAGTAGCACATCTCCACAGTAAAGTCATACTTTAAAAAAATGATTTGCTTTGTTAAAAGATACAAAGCTAGGTTATACAGTTGTGTTTGATTCTAAATATATATCGTGGATAATCAAATGACAAAATCAAAGCTGTCAATTCACGCATTGCTTGTGCAGTGATGAAGGTTAAGTCAATGATCAAAGAAAATGACTAACAGAAGAAAGAAGAGAAAGCTTGGCTGGCCTTTACAACACTCTGACCAGGGGTTCTGAGATTGAGTGAGGTGGGCCACCACATTACTGAACAGGGATTAAGCTGATAGACAATAGACAATAGGTGCAGGAGTAGGCCATTTGGCCCTTCGAACCAGCACCTCCATTCATTGTGATCATGGCTGATCATCCCCAATCAATACCCCGTTCCTGCCTTCTCCCCATATCCCCTGACTCCGCTATCTTTAAGAGCCCTATCTAGCTCGCTCTTGAAAATATCCAGCGAACCTGCAGAGAATTCCACAGACTCGTAACTCTCTGTGAGAAAAAGTGTTTCCTCATCTCCGTTCTACAGTAAATGGCTTACCCCTTATTCTTAAACTGTGGCCCCTGGTTCTGGACTCCCCCAACATCGGGAACATGTTTCCTGCCTCTAGCGTGTCCAAACCCTTAATAATCTTATTTGTTTCAATAAGATTCCCGCTCATCCTTCCAAACTCCAGAGTGTACAAGCCCAGCCGCTCCATTCTCTCAGCATATGAAAGTCCCACCGTCCTGGGAATTAACCTTGTAAACCTACGCTGCACTCCCTCAATAGCAAGAATGTCCTTCCTCAAATTAGATATGTCTGACTAAGTTTAATTGCATATTTGTACTGATTGCCTCTGTTTGCAGCCCGCAGCAAATCAATTCATTCTTTACCTTCAATTAGCTGTCCTGGCGGCGGCCAAATGATTCAATGTCATTGAATCACATTCTACGTGATCCAACCTCAGGTATATATCCAACCCGATCCAGGGGTAAAAAACGTGGCAGTGTCGCGACATTTTGCCAAGTACAACAGCAAATGGCCACGTAAAAAAGTAAAAGTAATAGTAAACTTTATTGTCAATTCAAATAATGCAACAAGTAGTTACACAGAGGATTGAAATTGCGTTTCCCCCCATACTCCAAATGTGCAAGTAATATTTATAACACAGACAGACTATATACCAATAAATATAGACAATGGACATATACATATATAAAATATTCACAGTGTGCCAGAGTGTAGTAAAATTTTGAGGTATGTTATTAAGGTGCAATAATAAAAGGTGCAATATAGAAAAGTGCAAATAGCATACTGCAGACATTGAGTTATAGTTATTTTGACAGTCAGTTGGTCTTTGTGTAATGTTCATGGAATTTTCTTGAGTGTGTTGAGTAGTCTGATGGCCTGGGAGCAAAAGCTGTTTTTGAATCTGGTGGTTTTGCTCCGCATGTTGCGGTAACGCTTGCCGGATGGTAGGAGGGTGAATAGTTTGTGTGCTGGGTGGGTGGTGTCTTTGATGATACTGGTTGCTCTCTTGCGACAACGAGATGGGTATAAGTCCTGGATTGCTGGTTGGGGTGATCTGGTGATCTTCTCCGCTGTCCTCACCACTCTCTGTAGGGCCTTCTGGTCAGCAGCAGAGCAACTGCCATACCAGACCGAGAAACTGCTGGTAAGAATGCTCTCAATGGCACCCCTGTAAAAAGTGGCGAGGGCAGAAGGGAGGAGGTCGGCTCTCCTCATCCGTCGAAAGAAGTGGAGGCGTTGCTGTGCTTACTGGTGGCAGATCTGAACTTATTTAGGTAAAAGATATAGCACAACTCAGTGCTGTAACTTACAACCTGCTGGTCCATTTAAATGGATTAGTGCTACTGCAATCTCCTGGTGATCACAGGGTGCACAAGGATACGTGTTCAGCCTTCTTTACTCCTTGTACACCCACGCCTGTGCAGCCATGTACAAATCTAATTTAATTTATAAATTCACAGACGACACTACCATTGTGGGCCGGATATCAAATAATAGTAAGATTAAACGAGAACTTACCAGTTTGAAGTTTGATCTTTATTTTATGAGGAGTTACGTTGAGGGATTACGTGAAGACCCTGCCAGCATGCATGCGCGACATACTTCAAAGCAGCGGTGTGGAATCACAGTAATAGTAATTGAAATAAACATAGTAAGATAAGAAGAACTAAGATACCAGTTGACCTTTATAAGAGGGTGGGTGTGAAGGGAAAGTAATCCTTCGACATAACTCCTCATAAAATAAAGATCTAACTTCAAACTGGTAAGTTCTCATTTAATCTTACTATTTTACTTCGGAGTCACGTGAGTGACTACGTGAAGATTTTAAAGATCTGTGATTTCATGCCGTGGAACAAATTCATACTTCACTCACTGCCGAAGTCATCCAAGGGAGGAAGTATGTTATCGTATTCAGATATGAATCAAATTAAAACAATAACAATTTATTTTAACAAAGTAATGCTCCCTTGGGCTAAATATATTACAGAATTCAAACTTGATTCTGCAACACTGCAGGTTTGGTTATTTTCTTATTATAAAAGAATTGGAAGGTCTTCTCTCTAGACCATCCTGCTGTTGCCAGGATATGGTCCATAGGCACTTCCATGTCTCTAGCTGCCAATGTTGCTGCTGCCCTTGTGGAATGAGATTTAAAATGTCAGTACCCACCCCAGCAGCTCCCAAACCCCGCCTGAGCCATCTAGAGATGGTCTGTGCTGATACCTGGCCATTAGGCTGTTTATAGCTGACCCATAGTGCCAATTTAGTACCTCTTAAAGGTTTAGTAGTCTTAAGATATAGTAGAAGGTGTGTCATTACACACAGTTGGGTGTCAGATGGATATGCCTGGAATTCCAAAATCTATCCTGATGTTCATGATCTATCTTGTTTAACCAGCTCCAAGATGCGAAAGTTATCTTTTCTGGAGATGCCATCATATTGTCTCAATTTATGTAGAGACTGGACCCTTTGAGCTGAGACCAGTGCCATCAGCATACTGTTTTTTATGTGAGCTTTTCCAGGGACAGGGACATTGCTAGTGACCAACCCCTTAGCAATGTTAGTACAACACTGACGTCCCAGATCTGGGAGTACCTAGCTCTAGGAGGGTTAGTGTTGTAAATAACCCTCATAAGTTAAGCAACTAGAGGGTGAGATCCCATGGAGAGTTGGCGTGGTGCCTGCCACCAGTAAGCTGACAGGGCACTCCTAGCGCAATTATAGCGCTGCAGCTCAGTCCTTCATCAATATGAAGGCTGGACAGGAATTCCAAGACGTTGGTGATTGTAGCTGTATTATACGCTACACCAGTCCTTGAGCAATACGACTCCCATATTCCCATGCTGGAGAGGTACTGCTTTTTGTTGATTCTCGATGGGCCGCCATGATCATGTTCTTGGTCCTGTCCGTCAGCCCAGATCTAGCATGATGGTTCAGAGACTATGTCAAGGACCACAGAGACCCATGGCTGTGTAGGCCAATCAGGTACTTCCAAGACACCTGATGCTGAGATATGTATTTTGCATAGGACCCGACTGATGAGGCAGGAGGGGGAAAAAACATAGGAAACAATTTTCCCCAATTCAGCAAGAAGCATCCATTGCTGCTGCCCCAGGTCTGGTTCCCAAGCGACATATGTTGGTAACTGGTGATTGAGTCTAGATACAAATAGATCGATATCTGGTGTCCATATCGTATAGTAATATCAGCAAATATTTTTGTGGTCCAACAGCCATTCAGTGCTGCCATTAAATGTTCATGACCTGGTGTCTGCCACTGTATTGAGCTTACTTGGTAGGTAAGTTGCTGATAGCCAAATATGTATGTTAACACACCATTGCCAGATTGTATTGGCCAGATTGACACATGATATCGATTTTATTCCACCCATATGATTAATATATGCCACCACTGTGGTATTATCAATTTGTAGGCAGACATGCAGATGATGCATTGTGAACAGTAAGCTTTTAGCCCATGAAACGCACCCAACATCTCTAAATAATTTATACCCAGTGTTTTTAGTAATGATGGTTCCTAATGTTCCATCTATCACCAGTTCTGGATATAGTGTTAGTAGCTCCCCAGCCATGAGCGCTGACCTCCATTGGTAATGTGAATGATGGGTTACTAATAATGATGGGGCTGGAACTATGCCAAATATTTCCCTTCCACCATTGTAACTCTGAAATTACTTTGGCTGGTAACTGCATAGGCTGATCAAAGTGACCTGCAAGGTGTTTTAGCGCTTGCACTTTTGCCATTTTGAGCTTTAATCATGCAAGGTCCAAACTGAGTAGCTGGAAATGCTGCTACTAGTTTCCCAATTACTCTTGCCACCTATCGAATAGATGGTTTATTTTGTAACAATTAATTTTTTTGCAGGCTTCCACCAGGTCTGCTGCTTTAATCTTTAGCAATGTTACAGACATGTGGATAATGTTAATTGTGAATCCCAGACAGTCCATAGTTGTGGATGGCGTCAACTTAGATTTATCTGGATGGATGACGGACCCCGGAGTTTCAAACCAATGTTTGGTAGCTAAAACTGCTGATTTAGGGTTTTCCCCACAATTGATATATCATTAAGATATGCCATGACAATATGTTTTGTTGCCAGCTTGGTCTGCAATGGTACTCCTGATTCCAGTGATCCGCAAATTTGGTGACCACTCCCATTAGTTCCTTAGGATCCTGCACCTCCAGCACACTGCTGTTTTCTTCAGCCACGTCCCCTTCTTCAGGGCCAGCCCAGCCCTGGCCCACAATGCTCCCCTCTGTCAAGGGAGATGCATTGGACAGCCCTCGACAAGGTGCTGTTATGGGAGTGCGAAGACTCCCATAGTGAGCTTGCTGCATCTCCCGGAGCAAGTCACGTTGGAGCATTTGCTCCATCAACCGCTTACACGGGAGAGGCGACACTTGGGCAGCGCGTCCTCCCGACTGGACTCATCTGAGTATATCAGCTGGACCGACTCCTGCTGTGCTTTGCCTCCATTCCGCTGCGCTGATTCGAGCTGTACAGCTCGCGGCGTTGGACTCGGCTTAGCAGAGTTAAAGTCGGTAAGTGGACCTCAGCAACCGCTCCAGATGGTCACTTCCACTGCTCCTGGCCGGACTCCCCCGAGTCTATCGGCCGGACCGAGTCTTGCTCTGCTGCGCTGTTTCCGGGTATACAGCTCGTGGTGCTGGGCTCAGCTGTGCTGAGTTTACGTGACTGTGGACCGCTGGTCGCCCCCGGCTGTCGGGTTGTCTGAACTTTCACAGTTCCCCGCAGCCATTGAAACGCGACTCGTTTTTCTTCCCCTTGTCCATAGTGCTGAAACACAAAACACAGCAAGGGGAAGAAATACGACCTTAGAATAAATGTTCTTACCTTCTAGGTCCGTTTTCAATTTTGCCGCGGGAACGCTCTTCCCCCGCCCGTCGCTGGTGCAATGCGCGTAGACGATATGTCGCGCATGTGTGCTGGCGGGGTCTTCACATAGTCACTCACGTGACTCTGAAGTAAAATGATGAGACGGAGCACAGGAAGGCGAATGAGAACCTTGTGTCCTGGAGTTGAGACAACTTTTCTCTCAATGTCAGTAAGACAAAGGATATAGTGGTCGACTTCGGGACATTTGCATTAACGGCGCCAAAGTAGAAATAGTTGAAAGCTCCAAATTCGTAGGACTACATTTTACCAAAAAAACTTGTCCTGGACCACCCATGAAGCAATGGCCAAGAAAACACACTAACACTTCTACTTCCTTAGAAGACTTAGGAAGTTCGGCATGTCTCCAGCAACTCTCACCAACTTCGACAGATGCACCATAGAAAGCATCATATCAAGATGCAAACCAACTTCCCTTCCATTGATTCCATTTATACCTCACACTGCCTTGGCAAGGCCAGCAGCCTAATCAAGGACTAGTCACCCCCTGGTCACTCCCTCTTCACCCCTCTCCCAATCAGGGAAAAGGTATAGAAGTGTGAAAACGCACACCTCCAGATTCAGGGACAATTTCTTCCCAGATGTTATCAGGCAATGTTTGAATTAAGCCCTCTATACCCATGAGTGTGTAGCTGGACACTGTTCTAACTCTGTCTCCAAATTTGCTGATGACACCATCGTTGGACAAATTCTGGCTAATGATGAGTCAGAGGGAGATCGATGGATTGATTGAATGGTGCTAGAACAACAACCTTGCTCTCATCATCAGTAAGGCCAAGCAGCTGATTGTTGACCTTAGAAGAGGAAGGTTGAGGATCCACAAACGTCTTCATCGATGAGAGGGTGGTGGGGAGTGTTGAGAACGTCACGTTCCTGGGCATTTATATCTCGTACATATGTCGTTGATCCTGCACTCTGATGCAACCAGAAAGCCCATCAATACCTCCACTGCCTTAGAAGATTGAGGAGATTTATTATGTTGACGACCATTCAGGTGCACAGTGGGGGACATATCGATTGGTTGCATCATGGCCTGGTTTGGCAACTCGAATGCCCAGGAATGAAGGTGCTCACAAAAGGAGGTGGACCATGTCTGGTCCAACATGGGTACAGACGTCCCCATCATTGAAGGGGTCTATAGGAGGTGTTGTCTCAAAAATGGGAACCAGCATCATTGGGAATCCACTACGAACTGTCCCGTTAACGACTTTGGGCTTTATTTTGTTTTGCACCACATTGGGTGTTTTATTTATTGAACTCTTTATTATTTGTTTATTATGTTGTCTATTGAGTACAGTTTCCACAAACCTGTTGTGCTGCTGCAAGTGAGGATTTCATCGTTCCATTTCGGTACATATGATAAATAAACACTCTTGACTCTTAAAACAGGCAGCACGGTGGATCAGCGGTAGAGTTGCTGCTTTACAGCGCTAGAGACCCTGGTTCAATGCTGACTGCGGCTGCTGTCTGTACGGAGTTTGTACGTTCTCCCCATGACCTGCGTGGGTTTTCTCTGCAATCTTCCGTTTCCTCCCACACTCCAAAGATGTACAGGTTTGTAGGTTAATTGACTTGGTATAAATGTAAATTGTCCCTAGTGTGTGTAGGATAGTGTTAATGTGAGGCGATCGCTGTTCGGCACGGACTTGGTGGGCCAAAGGTCCTGTTTCCACGCTGTATCTCTAAACCAAATTAAGCTCAATTCTAATTTGAATAAATCACAGATATTTAAAACTAAGAAGTAATGTTGATATTTCCTGCCTCTGCAGCAGCGAATCACTGCTTTCCACAATGAGAGCTTTTATTATGCTTTGCTGTGCGTCATTTTGGGTAACAATGTTATGCCGAAGGAAATGAGATCATTCATATTCTATAAAAGGCTTATGAGATTAACTTGAATCTTTTAAACTTTGTACACCTCAAAATATATCGAAAAATTCAGTGATGTAATCTTACACCAAAATACAAAATGGAATATTTCCTCTTTAATATTCAGTCACAAACACCCCTCACATTAATTATCACCAGTGTCCTTCAGATGGTAGTAGTTTGGTTTAGTTTAGTTTAGAGATACAGCGCGGAAACATGCCCTTTGGCCCACCGACTCCGCGCCGACCAGCGATCCCCGCACATTAGCACTATCCTACACACACTAGGGACAGTTTTTACATTTATAGCAAGTCAAATAACCTACAAACCTGTGTGTCTTTGGAGTGCGGGGTAACCAAAGATCTCGGAGAAAACCCATCAGGTCACGGGGAGAGCGTACAATTCCGTAGAGACGGCACCCGTAGTCAGGATGGAACCCGGGTCTCTGGCGCTGTAAGTGCTGTAAGGCAGCAACTGTACTTGTGCCACCGTGCCACCATCCATATTTGCAACACTGACGGCACTGAAGTGGGTCTGCTCCATGGGTATGATGCATGGTATAGTTCCACTTCAGCTTTGGAAGAGCTTTGAATCTAGGTATTCCATATCAAGTGAACATGCAGATCCCAGTGTTGTACATCACAGTGTAATGATGATAACTATGGGGGGTGCCAATATCCTGTGTATTACAAGTAGGAAGCACATTTTACCTTTAGACAATGAGTTTGCAAAATGTTCACATCCAAAAACATCGTCCAGTTTAGTTCAGTTTAGTTTATTGTCACGTATACCGAGGTACAGTGAAAAGCTTTTTGTTGCGTGCTAACCAGTTAGCAGAAAGACAATACATGATTACAATCAATCCATTTACAGTGTATAGATACATGATAAGGGAATAATGTTTAGTGCAAGGTAAAGCCAGCAAAGTCCGGTCAAGGCTAGTCCGAGGGACATCAATGAGGTAGATAGTAGTCCATTCCCTCCCCCGACGCTACCAACCTGTTGAATTGCTTCAGCACTTTGTGTTTTGCTCAAGGTTCCAACATTTGCAGTTCCTTGTGTCTAAAAGATTTCTGTTTCTGTTTTTTTTTAAGCAGTTTCCTCATTCTTGCAATCTGTTGCCATTATAACTTGGGCTGATTGTGCAACAAGGGATTTTGTTTTGTTTCCCTGCCCAGGGATCTGAAACGTTGACTTCCCTGTGGATTAATGTACAGGCATGTTTCCCAGCAGTTTAGAGAACTGAGTCTCCAGCTGTGTTACACAGGCATGGAGGGGAAGGTCACTGCTGACAATGCTTTATCTATTATATATCTTTCTGCTCACTTGTCTGCTTCTAACTTCAGAGGGTCATAGAGTGATACAGTGGGGAAACAGGCCCTTCGGCCCAACTTGCCCACATCGGCCAACATGCCCCAGCTGCACTCGCCCCACTTGCCAGCATTTGGTCCATATGCCTCCAAACCTGTCCTATCCATTTACCTGTCCAACTGTTTCTTATTTTTTTAATTTTATTTATTTTGATTAGCAGTGTACAAAAGTATAAACAGCAGCATATGACAGTACATTTATTGTACAGCTTTAATTTTAATTTTAAGCTAAGATGAAATAGATTGAAAGGTATATGGAGGGTTATGGTCTGAGTGCAGGTAGATGGGACTAGGGGAGAATACGTGTTCGGCACGGACTAGAAGGGCCGAGATGGCCTGTTTCCGTGCTGTAATTGTTATAGTTATATGGTTTACATGGTTAAAAAGAGAGAAAAAAGCAAGAAAGAGAGAAAATGAAAGAGAAAGTGAGTGTGTAAGTATAAACCCCTAGACTACCAAATACGTGTTGTCGAAGAATAAGTAAGTAAAAAAAATGAGAAAAACGTAAAGAAATAAAAAGACAAGAACTGAAAGAAAAACAAAAAGTGATGATATACCTGCTTCATATCTCTCCCCACTCATCACCCAACCCGTACATCGGTTTAATTCCAAAGTTGTGTTGCACCATACTATCCTTGTAATTTTACTTCGGAGTCACGTGAGTGACTACGTGAAGAACCCGCCTCAGCACGCATGCGCGGCATTACGTTTCAGCAGGCAACAGCGGCAGGCGGGAGTTAGGCTGCGGGAAAAACCAGCATTTGCAGTTCCTTCCCAGCCCTCCCGCTACAACCCTGAAAGGAAGCCAGGTAAGTCTTACCTTCAGGTCAACAGCGACTCCCAGGAGGAGCAAAACAGCAGAAGAAGCGGCCCCCGTTGGACTCCGGGGAAGGAGTGTTCCGTTCCACAGAAGGGGGAAGGCGCCACCAGGACCGCACACGCTGCGGTCCACGGACAGGGAGCTGCGCCGGTACCAGCCCAGACGCAAGCGACCCCCGTTGGACTCCAGGTAAGGAGTATTTCCGTTTCATGAAAGGGTGAGAGCGCCACCAGGACCGCACACGCTGCGGTCCACGGACAGGGAGCTGTGCCGAGTTTCAGTCTAGAAAACACGGGAGTCAGGCGCTCCCGCTAAAGAACGGACCATCAGGTAAACCTACTCTGAGGTCGGTTTAACTGGCAAAGGAGAGTTCTTTGCTTGTTCCTACAGCCAAGAAGAAAGAACAGAACAAGTTTCTCCAAGAAACCTGTCCCCAGCTCGGCTCCAGCAGACAGGCGTCTCATTACAGGGGGACAGAGGGCGGTAGGACCGCCAACCCGGCGCTCCGCCATCCCCGACACCGAGCCGAGCCCAGTTCCACTAGCGCCTGAGCAGCGGACTGGATGTCAACAATCCGGCCGGTGGTTCCGATTCGTTGGACGGGGACGTCTCACCGCCGGTTTAGGGCAGAGACAGCCGCCTGAGCCACATGGAACGGCTCGTGGAGCATAAGCTCCAGCGAGACTTGCTTATGGGGAGCAGTTTCGCAGAGGGAGTTCAGGCACACTCTCCACAGTGCCTCATGCACTGGCCATTGCTTCTTCCTCATATAAGGACAGCTTTGGCGACCAGGGCTGGGCTGGTCAAGAAGAAGGGGCACTGGCTGAACAACATCGGGAGTACGCATGAGGTACAGGAACAGGAAGAGCTACTGGGTGTGGCCGCTATGTGGTTTCACCACGAGCGAAATGGCTTCAGTTTCATCTGATGGCCAGCCTACTACCTGTCTTTTCCAAAAAACCTCTCCAAGACAGGTAGCCATGAGGCGTTGGGTTTATCACGCCACCCCTATATTGCATTTACTCAAAGTGCCCGCCATTATTGGGGGATACATTGAGCAGCGCATTTAACCTAAATGTTTTTAAAAAAATGCATTTGATACCTGACGACGGCTATCATGTCCACCTGCTCATTCCAGAAGGGCAGGGTAGTATGGCAAAACACCTGATCCAAATGTTCAACGGTATACCCCATAACTTCTCTAGTGAAGTCACAAACCTGCCCTCAATCTAAAAAATTAACAGGATTATGAGAATGCCGACCTCACAAGCATAGAACCTGCTACCTGGCATTTACCAAACCAGTCCTAAAAAACTGATCGAAGTGTTCAAACTATTCGGCACAAGAGGGCAGAGTCTGGAATGAGCACCACATAAAATACCAGACAGCAGTACCTCTCCGCGTCCACCAGCGGCGTCTACCCCCAAGGTACTGGTGAAAGCTCGGGGCCTGCATGCCAAACCCGTAGGTTTTTAGACCACGGCCCAGAGCAGGCCCCAGGGAAAATGTGCCACCCCCAACAAACATCAGCCCTACAAGAACAAGGAACCAGAAACCAAAGAAAACAGCAATAAAGACAGATAAGTATGGTTCCTACCACCACATAAAGGTGAAGGGTTGTACTAGCAAGGGGTGGGTGAATCACACCTGGATAGGAAGCTATCACTTTGGGAGTTATATACAATATCTTGCCACCAATCTAGCAAGCACCCCAAGGGGTCTACCCTCCCGCGATGGTGAATGTCGCACCATCATTGATAAACCACTTAAGTATTCACCAGGTATACCATTCATGGGATTTGTAACTACTACCATGGGACCAAGGATACTTTGTGGTAGACATCAACCTTGAAGATGCATACTATATTGCGGCATTCAAGTCTAGGCTATCCAGTATCAACCAGCCCTGACACTTAAGAAACATCCGTCATGGCATGTCTATATATTAACGACACACTATCCTGTGATACAGCGTTAGTTGCATTAGATACTAACTTATTTAGCGGGCGTTGCCATATATCCAGATATTACGTGACCATCCACAACTTGTCATCTGGTATTCATTAAGACTATCAGTTATGGTAACATTAACCACCAATCAACTATGTGGCTAAGTATTGGATAGTAGCAGCATTGCCAGCTACTAAACATTGTATCTTTTCTATGAGCTGAGATACTAGTGTTCAAAACTTATCCACACCTGTGATATGGGGGCATATGGATTAATCTAGAGTGTTATCATGGAATTATCGGCAGGAAGGTTGTACTCTTCCACCTGTTTTGAGTAACATCTTATGTGTCCTGATGTGTTACTGAGCTTGTAATACTTAGTGCCTAGGCAAATTGTTTTTGTTTTCCAAAACAGGAATTACACATTCAACTACAACAAAACTGTACTGGAGCTCCTGGCAGGTCTTCACCACAATGAAGGAAATGTTCTGTCAGCCTACTCAACTTGGGTACCGCTCACTGGTGATCAGATTATAAGAATCATAGGATAAGCAAAAGACACTTGTGTAAATCAAAAAATAATGGAGGCTTGGTTTTACCTAACTTTTTGTTTTATTTCTGGGCAGTTAATATTAAAAATATGAACTTCTGGTTGGGAGAAATAGACCAGCAACCAGACTGGTTAAAAATGGAAAAGGAAGATTGTATGCCTTATGACATTGGTTCGATATTATTTGCTACGTCCAAATTAAACAAGAAAATTTACAGGGAAAACCCTATAATATTTAGTGCTATAAAAATTTGGAAACAATTAAAAAATACATTAAAATTAGATAACTTATCTCTTTCTCTTCCAATCGTGAATAATTCATTGTTTAAGCCTTCATGTTTAGACGGGGGTTTTACACAATGGAAGAATAATGGAATTAAAAATATGGGACACCTTTACAAGGAAGGCTCTTTTTTGACATTTCAGGAGTTGCAACAGGTTTATGGACTTCGAGGGAATGATTATTTCAGATATCTTCAACTTAGAAATTATGTTAAATCAAATTCTAAAAACTTTCGAAATAGAAACCCAGAGATTCTTGACGAATGTTGGAATAAGCATCCTAATACAGAAAAATTAATATCTTTTATATATAATATCTTATTAGACAGTGACATCCCTATGACGGACTTACATAGACAAGCATGGGAAAAAGAATTAAATCAGGTAATAACGAAAGACACTTGGGAAGAAAGTTTACAACACATACATCAGTGTTCACTAAACGCCAGACACTCTCTAATACAATTTAAAGTAATACATAGGTTACATTACGCCAAAACAAAATTACATAAAATTTTTCAACATATCTCACCTATATGTGATAAATGTCAACATTCAGAAGCTACGTTATCGCACATGTTTACAAGCTGTACAAAAATTAAAAATTTTTGGGGAAATATTTTTAGTATAATATCCAAAGTAACCAAAACACAACTGGAACCAAACTCAAAATTAATAATACTCGGAATATTAGAATTAAATCAAACACTTAGAATAACACAAAGAAACTTTATCGATTACAGTTTAATAACAGGAAAAAAATTAATCCTAAAATTTTGGAAAGGCCCTACGGCCCCCACAATCAGAATGTGGATTATAGAAATGACGGAGACCTTAAACGTGGAAAGAATTAGACTTGCCCTGTTGGACAAACAGGAATTATTCGTTGGAACATGGTCTCCTTTTATTGAGTACTTAAAGGGTCAGAATAGTTCAGCACAGGAACCTGACTAGCACCCGGACTAAAGATTGGATGAAATACTACACTTTGAAATATACGAACATATCTCGAATGATGTCTTTAAACTTAAACAAACTTTTCCATTCTTCCTTAATTACCTTTTTCACCCCTCTCTCCTTTTTTTTCTTCCTTTTATTTTCCCCCTCTTTTTCCCTCTTCTTTCCCTCTATTTCACCTATCCTTTTAGTTCTATCTAGTTATAAAAAAAAACGAAGAAAAATGTAAAAAATATTGGAGACAATGTAATAATAACTGTCAATGTTATCATTTTAAAAATGTAAGACAGTAATGATGTAATAGACTATGTACTTATCTCCAATAATAATAAAAATATAAATTAAAAAAAACAAAAAAAAAAAAACACCTCCGCTCGGTCCGCAATAACCAAGCTGACATCCCGGTGGCTCAGCACTTCAACTCCCCCTCCCACTCCATCTCCGACCTCTCTGTCCTGGGTCTCCTCCATATCCACAGTGAGCAGCACCGGAAATTAGAGGAACAGCACCTCATATTCCGCTTGGGGAGTCTGCATCCTGGGGGCATGAACATTGAATTCTCCCAATTTTGTTAGTCCTTGCTATCTCCTCCCCTTCCTCAGTCCCCCTGCTGTCTCCTCCCATCCCCCAGCCTTCGGGCTCCTCCTCCTTTTTCCTTTCTTGTCCCCGCCCCTCACCACCCCCGATCAGTCTGAAGAAGGGTTTCGGCCCGAAACGTTGCCTATTTCCTTCGCTCCATAGATGCTGCTGCACCCGCTGAGTTTCTCCAGCTTTTTTGTGTACCTATGATGGTAGATTGTTTGACTAATATATCTGGCAGCAGAGTTTGATAGTCATGGGTATATGTTTTCAAATAATCTCGAATTTGAAGATATCTAAAATATTGATTACCTTTCAGATTGTATTTTGACGGTAATTTCTGAAATGACAGAAGATTTCCCATCTCGTAGAGATCTCCAAGTTTTATAATTCCTTTTCTTTCCCAATAAGTAAACATTTTATCTATAATAGATGGCTTAAACAAAGGTTTATTAGCTATTGGTGAAAGAAGAGATAAATTTCTTAGTTTAAAAGTTGATTTTACTTGTCTCCAGATTCGTAAAGTGCTGTGAATAATCGGATTTTTATCATATAGTGTGTTCTTCAACTTTGTTGGGGAGAGAAGAATCACGCCTATACTAAAAGACAAGCAATCCTCTCTCTCCATTACTAACCAGTCTACCTGTTGGCATGCGTTATCCAGCCAATAAATTACATTTTGAATATTTGTTGCCCAATAATAGTATAAGAAATTGGGGAGAGTCCAACTGTTTCTTATAAATTGCGAAAGTCCCAGCCTCAACTACCTCCTCTGGCATCTCGTTCCATACACCCTTCCCTTTATGAAATGACATTACACTACTCTATTTCCATTTTTAACTTATTTATTGAAAGCATGTGTGAGTCACTGGAGGCCTGCTGGGGGGTTGGAATTGGAGCAGAACTTGTACAGCTGTTTATTTACAGGTCCCGTGCCCTGGCTCAACCCTGACCTCCAATGCTGTCTGTGTGGTGTTTGCACGTTCTCCCTGTGGCTGCGTGGCTCAGCTATCCTGAGATATCCTGATGTGCCTGTTACTGAGTCCCTGTAAATTGCCTCCGACGTGCAGGGAAGTGGCAGGATCTTGGGGGTGTTGATGGCAATGGGGAGAATAATGATGGGCTACTGTTAATGGGTTAGCATGGACTCAATGGGCCAAAAGGCCTGTTTCCATGTAGTATGGATCCTGGACTCTGGAAGTCAGACAAGACAGCCTTTCCTACAAATAAAAATGTAAAGTCATGGAAATACTATGTTAGTCAGGCAACATCTGCGGCAGAAGAAGCAGAGTTAATGGTTCAGGTTAATGATTTTACATTAAAAAGAGGGAAAATTAGAAAACCCCTCCCTGTGGCTCCCCATTTGGTGAGCAATTGCCTCATCCCCCCCGGTTCTTGATTAGTACGGGTATCAGAGGTTATGGGGAGAAGGCAGGAGAATGGGGTTAGGAGGGAGTAATAGATCAGCCATAATTGAATGGCAGAGTAGACTTGATGGGCCGAATGGCCTAATTCTGCTCCTATCACATGATCTTATGACCTCCCCCTCCCCCCCACACAGAAACTCACTGCGGTGCCTCTGCTGAAGCCCCAGGTTTCTGATCAGCCTCGCCCCACCACTGCACTGTCCCATGTGAATGGAAGGCCTCGTAAGCCATTGAGCAGCTAACACTGTTCCATTGTGCCTCTTGGGTCTCGTGGGCAGTGACATTTTGCAGTGAGAGACCCTCACAGCTAGCTATCTAAAACCCATCAAAGCCCACTAACAGAGGCTGCTTCTACACGGATATCCTCAGGAATAACAACATTGCATCTTGTTTCTGGAAAGAGCAAAACAGGAATTGGCCGATTGACAGATCTAAAGAATAATAAAGGGAAGTGCCAAAATCTTGTTCTCTCCACACCCTTCTCATATTTCACTCTTTTTGGCCTTCGGAAAATAGACTTTACCCTGAATCAAATTTTGAATAGAAATATTTTAGTTCAGTTTAGGGATAAGGCATGGAAACAGGCCCTTCGGCCCGCCGAGACTGTCCCGGCCATCGATTAGTTCTATGTCAGCCCAGTTTCACATCCTACGCACTAGAGGCAATCTACACGTCAAATAACCCACAAAACCTGCAGGTCTTTGGAATGTGGGAGGAAACAGGTGTACCCGGAGATGCACTCAGTCACAGAGAGAACGTGCAATCTCCACATAGACAGGACTCGTAGTCAGGATCGAACGTATCTTTGATGCTGTGAGGCATGCTGCAACACCGGGCTGCCCTGTAAATCAAAACGTGATTTGCTATCAATTAAAGCACTTAAGCTCAAAGGTTACTTTTATCCTTTAAGAACCTATTTTACATTTTTGGAATAAGGCCATTCTTTTCACGTACCATCAGCTCACAGTGAGGGTGATCGCTGCTCGTACAATACTCTTATGTTTCTGAATTTATGATTCTGAACGGATTTGAATATCATTTTTGTTGGGGCGCTAAAGAGCATATATAGTTCTTAAAAAGCAGGGTGTAGAGGGACCTCCCCCCCACCAGGGGGCGCCGCACAATAGCAACCTCGCCAGCAGTCTGTCTTTTCATCTTTTTTGTTATTTTTAATTGAGTTTTTAAAAGTTTATGTTAATGTCCTCTGGTTTGTTTTATGTGGGGGGTCGGGGGAAACCTTTTTTCAATCTCGTACATTGTCGGAGATGCGTTTGTTTTCCAGATCGTATCTCTGGTCGTTCTGCGGCCTAGCATCTTGGAGTTGGAGGCCCTGACTTTGAGCCCCACCGCGGGGTCATGGACTTACCATCGGAGCCGATCCCTTGCCTGGAATCGACACGGATTTCAACAGTCTCGGGTGGAGACCAAGTCGGGAAGCTCCAATGACGCAGATGGTTCGACTAACCCCGATGAGGTGTAAATATGAGTTGATACACTTTGGTTCTAAAGCCAGAAAGACAAATTATTTTCTGAATGGTGACACATGTGACTACAGATGCTGGAATCCTGAACAAAACACAAAATGCTGGAGGGTCGGTGTGTCTGTAGCAACTGTGAAAGGAAATGAAGGGTCCTGATCTAAAACATTGTCTGTCCATATCTTCCTGCTGATGCTGCCTGGTCTGCTGAGTTCTTTCAACAGTCTAGTCTCTGAACGGTGAGAGATTTGTAAATGAGGGGGGTGCAATGAGAATTAAGTGTCCAGGTGTGACAGGCGCTACAAGCGGTTAGGAAAGCAAATGGTATGTGGCCTTCATTAGAAGAAAGGTTGAGGAAAGGGACAAGGATAAGTTGCTGCAGCTGGACAAGGCCTTGGTGTGCAGTTTTGCTTTCCTTATCTCAGGAGGGATGTTCTTGACCTGAAGGAAGGGCAGTAAATGTTGATTGATCTGATTTCTGTGGTGCCAGCACTGATGGAGCAGGGTTATTGAGTTGAATCATGGTTTTTGAGCTATATTTGCCACGTGTGCAACTCCACAGTAAAATCCTTTTTGCAAATACTACACATGCCGGCTCCGCCATTTTTGGTGCCATTATTCAAGCCCGGTTTGCCCTTGCACTCGGAGTACGGGTACAGTTCCCGCAAACCGATGTCCCTCTCCTCTCCTCTCCCGGCAGTGAAACTGGTTTCTTTCCCTCACTCTCCGTCACTCCCCCACCCTAGTTCTCTGACTAGTTTCACTACTCTCCTGATTAATTTTATTAATTGTATGCCTCAATAGACAATAGACAATAAGTGTAGGAGTAGGCCATTCAGCCCTTCGAGCCAGCACCGCCAGTCAATGTGATCATGGCTGATCATCCCCAATCAGTACCCCGTTCCTGCCTTCTCCCCATATCCACTGACTTCACTATTTTTAAGAGCCCTATCTAGCTCTCTCTTGAAAGCATCCAGAGAACCTGCTTCCACTGCCCTCTGAGAATTCCACAGATTCGCCACTCTCGGTGAGAAAAAGTGTTGTCACCTTCCCCACAGCCAACAATGAACAATTCGGAATTTTCTTGAGTATCGTCTGCTTTGATCTGTCATCTCCACACCTTGCCCTTCCTTTCTTCGAGACTCTCTCTCCCTTGATTCTCAGTCTGAAGAAGAGTCTCGACTTAAAACGTCACCTATTCCTTCTCTCCAGAGATGATACCTGTCCCGCTGAGTTACCCCAGCATTTCGTGTCTATCTCGGTTTAGGATGACCGACCTCTAACAAGCAGAACCATCTTCCTTTGTGACAGACATGACCTGGATGCATCACCTTGAGGTGCTTTAATTTCAGCATACCAGGACTCCTTGATTCATGGTCATCCAGATGCTGCAATGGTGAAAATGGCAGCCGCTCTCACCTCACTTGTGGAAGTCAACCGACTGGTCCATTTGTGAATCAATGCTGTGACGAGGTTTGGAGCCGAGTGGCTTTGGGCCCCATATCTGGGGAAAGATGTGTCAGCGCTGGAGCGGGTCCAGTGGAGGTTTACGAGAATGATCCCAGGAATGAGTGGGTTAACATATGATGAGCATTTGACGGCACTGGGCCTGTTCTCGCTGGAGTTTAGTAGTACGAGGGGGGGACTTCATTGAAACGATGGATATCGGTGAGCAGGTTATTGGCAAGTGATATCACAGTCGGTGACAGCTTTCATCACCTTGCTGATGATGTGGTGGAGACTGCATGGACTGTAATTAGGTGGTGTGGATTGGTCCTGTTGTTTGTTAACAAGTTTTACTCAGGCAGCTCTCCCCCATTGTCTGGCGGATGCATGCCAGTGCCGGTGATCGCTGTGAACAACTGGGCTACAGAGAGCAAGGCTTCAGTACTTGCACTCCACTGGTCCCGTGGTGTCTGCATTATCTGCAGCTATCCGCCATTTCCTACAATCAGATGGAGAGCATTGGCTTTTGTGATGATGGAGATCTCAGGTCGGTCATTGAACATAAAACAGTGCAGCAGAATCACGGGCCCATTCAGCCCACAATGTTGGCACCGGACATCATGCCAAGTTAAACTGATTATTCATGCATTGTCTTTCTGCTGACTGGACACCACCCAACACAAAAGCTTTTCACTGTACCTCGGTACACGTGGCAATAAACTAAACTGACTGATTTCTTCTGCCGGTACATGTTTCATATGGCTCCATTCCTTGCATTTTCATGTGTTGATCATGTGCCACTCTCGCATCTGCCTCCACCAGAAAAGTTCCAGCGAAAACAATCCGAGTTGATCCTGCTCCTTGTAGCTGGATCTCTCTAATAGAAACATAGAAACATAGAAAATAGGTGCAGGAGGAAGCCATTCGGCCCATCGAGCCTGCACCACCATTCATTCTGATCATGGCTGATCGTCCCCTATCAATAAACCGTGCCTAGAGCTCTTTCTAAATTCTCTTTCTTAAATCCATCCAGTGATTTGGCCTCCACTGCACTCTGTGGCAGGGAATTCCATAAATTCACAACTCTCTGGCTGAAAAAGTATTTTCTCACCTCAGTCTTAAATGACCTCCCCTTTATTCCAAGACTGTGGCCGCTGATTCTGAACATTTTTCCTGCATCTAGCTTGTCCAGTCCTTTTAATACAGGCGGCATTTTTGTAAACATTCTCTGTAACCTCTCCAAAGCCTGCACATCCTTCCTGTAATGGGGCGACTGGAATTGCATGCAATACTCCAAATGCAGCCAGACCAAAGTCTTATAGAGTTGCAATATGACTTCCTGATTTATTGCACGGAACAGGGTGTTCTTTGTTGTCTTTCCCGGTTCCCGCTTTCCCCGCCCCTTTTCTGTCCTTTTTTTTCCCCTTCCCTCCTTCCCCTTCTTCTTTTTTTTGTCTCCCCCCGCGTATCTTGTTCGGTGTGTTTTTTTTCTCCCCCTCTTGGCTTTCCTTGTTCCTCTTCCACCCCTTCCCCCCATCGTCCCTTCTTCTTTATCTTTTTTCCTCCCGCCTAGGGCCTTAGGTGATTCCTGCTGGTGAATCGCAAATTCGCTATGAACAAGGATGGAGTGGACCATGGGGCGAGTCAGGGTGTTTGGGCGACTACAATTTTGACTGGTCACTCAATGTACCCCCTCCCCACACCCCCCCCCTTCCCACACCATCCCCCCCCTCCCCCAACACACCACCCCATCATTACAAGCCGCAACTAGGCACTGAGTCGCCGCTTTGTGTTTTAACCGACTCCTACAGCTCTCATGTGACCTGTCGCACCCACGAGCGCACCACAAGCGCTTGCTTTCCTTTCCACCCGTATCGACTGTTAAGTCTTCTTTTCTGCTGCATGATTCCACCGCAGTTCACCCAGCGGCTCGTGCGATTTACCTGCCGCTGATAACCAGGCATTTAGTGTTGTAGCTGGGTTTTTTAGCGCGCTACTCGTCTGCGCTCTACGCGGTGGGTCCTAGCGGAGCCACCAGTTCCTTTGTCTCGGACTCCTTGACTTATCCTCTGGCCTACCCCCCTCCCTGCCCGTCTCTTCCCAGACCGCCAGGGGCTGTGGGGCGTCCGGACTTAGTTGTGGGGAGGGACAGGCTGTAGAGCCGGGATCGATCATGGCTGTGGATGGACGCATCAACCCCTTTTTTCTTTTTTTCACCCCTTCCCCCCCGTCTCCTTTCCACACCCCCCTCCCCCGCGCAGCGTCTGTTGCCCCCGAGTGCTTTGGCAAATCCCCTCCTCCCAATAACACACTGAATAGTCATCATAGGTCCCGCCCATTGTCTGCCCGAGACCCGACGCTCGCTTCATGAACTCTGCGCCCCTCGAAAGCCCCAGTCCCACCCCCAATGTCTAAGCTCCACGCGGCCGAACGCGGACGATTCACCGGTTTTCTACCATCCGGGATTACAAAAAAATGGGCCGGCTGGACTGTCCCCCCACCTCTCACCAAATAGCGGCGGGCACACTGTCCCACCCTGCACCCCCCCCCGCATTTACGCCCCTGATCTCAGGTCCTGCAGACCACTTAACTTCCCACCCCACTCACACGCTCCCACATTGACTTTTGTGCAGGGACTCGCCACCACGACGTGAAGCCATTGCACAACCTTGGAGGAACAACACATCATTATTTCCACTGGGGCAACTTTCAACCCTACTGTACGAATATTGATTTATCCTCCACCTTCCCCAGTACATACCCTTGCTTTCCCTTATCTCCGCCAGTCTCTCCCCCATCCTATGTCTGATAGGTTTTCATCCCTCCTGATTAAATTGTGTACTGATGCAGGCACCGTTGTCACCCCCTTCCCCAAAGCTACGAAGCTGTACCCCTTCTACATTCTTTGTGGCAGGGTCCCCTTGGTCTTGTTTGTCACACCTACACTTCAATACTCTGTCTTATCTCTCACTGACTCTCAAATCTGTAAGACAGGGTCTTGACAAAAAAGTCACCCCATTCCTTCACTCCAGCAGTGCTGCTGTCTAGCCTGAGTTAATCCAGCATTAATGTGTCTATCTTTGGTGTAAAACCAGCCTCGCAGTCTAGTCCGACACAGAAACCTATCTATTGCTGACCTGAAGTTCAGTAACGTGGATAATAATAATAATATAATAATAAAGCTTATTATGCGGCGCTTGCAAGAGTATCAAGGACACCTTTACCAAAAATGAGTAGCACGGTAGACGGAAAAACCAGTAAGGGGAATGACAAAATAGTAGCTTATGATCACCCCCATCCGACTAGTACCAAAAGTCACTGTTACAGATTGTCAATTAAAAACAATATGAGGCATTAAGCACCAATTAAAATGGAGGGCGGATGTGGGGCGAAGAATAGGCAGAGGTTGAAGAGATGGTCTGAGGCAGGACTGGAAGAGGTGAGAGGAACACGGGAATTGCGGATCAGTTGGGGGAGGGCAGCGGGAGTTCCAGAGACTGGGAGCTGCCCTGGAGAAGGCGCTGCCCCCAAAAACTTGCGGAGGTTGGCGTGGATGGAGAGGAGACCGTGATGTGGACTGAGGGACCTTGTTAGGGTTGGTGGGGGGAGAGAGGGAGGGAGGTTAGGTAGTTGAGATTGGGGGGGGCCAGATGGTGGAGGCTTTGGTAGGTGAGGATCAGGATTTTGTAGGTGATCCTGGTGGGGAGATGGGAAGCCAGTGAAGTTGTTTGGAGGACTGGAGGATTGTGATGCCAGGATTGGTGGGGGGGATGAGTCGGGCGTGCTGCGGTTTATGGACCAGTGGAGTTGGTTGAAGAGGTGGAGCTGATGCCAAGAGAAGTGAGTTGACAAATAGTCCA